>NC_092874.1:416716485-416936485 GCF_028372415.1 Notamacropus eugenii
TATTTGAGAGTCTACCTACAAGACAAATCCAGGAGCTCTACAAAAACAATTACAAAACACTTCTCACACAAATAAACACACATCCAAATAATTGGGAAAATACCAGCTGTTCATGGGTAGGCTGGGGTAATATAAGAAAAATGGCAATTCTGCCTAAATTAATTCAATCAGTGCCGTAAAAATGAAACTACCAAAAACTATTTTAGTCAAGCTAGAAAAAAAATAACAACAAAATTCATCTGGAAGAATAAAAGGTCAAGCATATCAAGGGAATTGATGAAACAAAATGTGAAGTAAAGTGAACTAGCCATACCACTTCTTAAATTGTATTATATGCTGGCAATCATCAAAATGATATGGTACTGACTAAGAATGGTGAGTCAGTGGAATAGGTTAAGTGTACAAGACACAATAGTCAATGACTATAGTAATCTACAGCTTGATAAACCCAAAGACTCCAATTTCTGGGATAAGAATCCACTATTTGACAAAATCTGTTGTGAAAACTGGAAAATAATATGGAAGAAACTGGGCATATATCAACATCTTACACTATGTACCAAAATAAGATCAAAATGGGCAATTGATTTAGACACAAAGGGTAATGCTATAAGCAAATTAGTTGACCAAGGAATAGTTTGCCTGTCAGACCTGTTGAGAAGGGAAGAATTTATAACCAAAGAAGAAAATATTATGAACATTATGAAATGCAAAATGGATGATTATGATTATATTTAAAGCTTTTGCCCAAATAAAAAATTGGAAATTGAGGGAATGCCCATCAATTGGGGAATGGCTGAACAAGTTGTGGTATACAAATACAGTGGAACACTATTGTGTCACGAGAATGATTAGCAGATTTCAGAAATACCTGGAATGATTTATATAAATTGATGATGAGGTAAGTGAACAGAGAAAGGAGAATATTGTACACTCTAACAGCAATGTTGTGTGTTGACTAATTTAATATACTTTGTTCTCAGCAATGCAATAATCTAGCAGGATTTAAAGGGACTCACAATGCAAAATGTTCTCCACATCCAAAAAAAAAACTAATAAGTCTGAATGCACATCAAAGTATAATATTATTTATGTTTTTCGGTTTTTTCTTCATTTTTTTTCCATTTGTGATGATTCTTGTTTCATAACATGACTAGTATGGATATATGTTTAATGTGATTTTACATGTGTAATCTGTATCAGATTGCATGCTGTCTTGAGGTGAGGGAGAGGAGGGAGGAAACAACTTGGAACACAAAGTCTTTCAAAAGTGAATTTTGAAAACTACCTTTGCATGTAATTGGAAAAAAGAGAACACTAAAAACTTTTTTTTATAATGTTGATACTATAAATGAATTAGGGGAGCAAGGAATAATTTATTTGTCGGAATTGAAATGCAAACTGAGTAATTTTGATTACATTAAATTGAAAAGTTTTTGCACTAACAAAGCCAATGCAACCAGGAGTAGGAGGGAAGCAGAAAATTGGGATATATATATATATATATATATATATATATATATATATATATATATATATATATATATATATATATATATATATATATATATATATATATTAGAAAGTCAAACTTAGAAGAATAAAAGTCATTTCCCACTTGATAAATAGTTAAAGGACATGAACAAACAGTTTTCAGGGGAAGAAATAAAAGATATTTATAGTCACATGAAAAATGTTCTAAATCACCATTGATTAGAGAGGTGCAAATCAAAACAATTTTGAGGTACCACATTACATCTATCAAATTGACTAATACAACAAAACAGGTATATAATAAATGTTGGAGAAGATGTGGGACAGTTGGAACACTAGTTCATTTTAGAGGAAGTTTTAGAGGTGATCCACAGATTCTGGAGAGCAATTTGGAACTATACCCAAAGACTATAAAAGTGGATATACCCTTTGACCCAACAATATTTCTTCTACAGCTATATCCCAAAGAGATCATAAAAATGGGAAAAGGACCTACACATACAAAAATATTTATAGTAATTCTTTTTCTGGTGGCCAAGGACTGGAAATCGAGGGAATGGCCATCAACTGGGGAATGGCTGAACAAGTGATAGTACATCAATGTAGTGAAATACTATTGCGCTATAAGAAATGACAACAGGTGGACTTCAGGAAAACCTGGAAAGGCTTAGATGAACTGATGCTGAGTGAAATGAGAAGAATCAAGAGAATATTGTACACAGTAACAGCCACAGTGTGCAAGCATTGTTTCTGATAGACTTAACCTTTCAGAGCAATGCATGGACCTAAAATATTCCCAAAGGACTTGATGTAAAATGTCATCCACATCCACAGGAAAAACTATAGAATCAGAAGACTGAATGAAGCAGACTATTTTCCCTGTAGTTATGTTTGTCTTGTTTAGGTTTTTCTCATGATTTCTACTATTCATTTTAATTCTTTTATGCAACATGACTAATGTGAAAATGTGTTTAATAAGAATGTATGTGTAGAACCCATATAAGATTGCATGCTGACTTGGGGAGAAAATTTAAACTATATGAAAGCAATTGTTGAAAATGGAAAAAAAGTTAATAAAAAATAAAATGTAGGTAGAGAAAAGTGCAATAAAACCTAATACAAATAATATAAAAATATGTAATACAAATAATAATGTAATATACTGTTATTTTACATAATATACATTATAAAATACAAAGAATATGATACAAATAGTAATATAAAATATAATACAAATAAAACTGAAGATTAACAAAACATATTCTTTATAACTGATGCCTTCAAAAACCTGGAAGAGGAAAAGTCTCTTTTTCATCCATATCTCCCCCCTCCCCTGCCTCTCTCTCTCTCTCTCTCTCTCTCTCTCTCTCTCTCTCTTTCTCTATCCCGGGCAGCCTAATAAATATATTCCAAAAATTATTTCAGAATTTGACCTTTGTTCTTGCAAAGAACAGGATCCAATGAGTTGATTTTTCCTAAGTTCTTACATTAAGTTCACCACTGGTGATTATATTTATTTTCTTCTAATATTTTGGGGATATCAGTACTGCACTCAGACAGTCTAACTGTTGTCACTTATTCTTGTCTTGCACCCATTCAATTTTCATTTTATATCATTCATTATCCTAATCAAATCCTTTAATCCAGTTGTTCAAAATTCCTTTTTTTCTTTGTTGCAGCCTGTTCATAGCCTGTTCATAGTTCTTAGTGCAAATCTCAATTACCTGCTCTATGAACCTCACTTTTTTAATTCTTCAAAGAATATGTCATTCCATAACTTGCAGTCACATAGCAATGTTGGGGGAATATCATAGATGTGCTTCGAGAAGACACTGAAATGTCACTAGAAAAGATAAAGAAAGCAAAAACATTTGGATTCTATTAAGTTTACAGTAGTTATATGTTCAGGTAGGATCATAATCTTGAGGAAGAACTGTGAGAAATTGATTTATATGAAATATGCTGGAGGGGAACTTTTCAAATGCATGGGGGAGAATCTAGGATTTATTTATATACAAAGATGACCCAAAACACTATTGATTATATTGACCTATAGGCATTCCCATTTATATAAGCTTTTACTGAGAATAATCTATGGGCTGAAAGCATTGTGAATGACATTATTTACACTGAATGGGAAAGATTTTCCAAGTTATATGTCATTGTAGACCATTATTGTCATCTCAAAACTGGTTCGTATGTGTACAGAATAATAGGTGTTAATGAACTAGAATTTTATGATTATGGAAAGGCATTTGTTTTTGTGGAAGAAAATCACGACAAACTTTAGATAAAGGTGAAGAAATCCCCTCTACCAATGAAGAAATACTTCTGGACTGATATACGTGGTGTATAGCAGGCCATCATAGGCTGTGTCTTGTTAAAAACAAACAGCCATTGTTGAGAAAGAGGTGGAATGTCAACACAGATATTAAATCTAGAATTAGTTCTCTGTATACCAAGTCCCACTGCTCATGTATTTTGCAAATAATGTTAATATTGTGACTGTGAGATTCAACATTTTTATCAGTTACTTGAATCTCATCATATTTGCAGAAGACACAAAATTAGAATGAAAAGTCAGCCCAATGCATGATAAAATCTGGATCATAAAGGAAATTTATCGCCTAGAGTGTTGAACTGAAATCAAATAAATAAAATTAAGTAAGGATAAATGCAAACTCATGTACTTGAGTACAAAAATCAGTTTCAGAAATTGAAGAAGCAAAACATATGAATAGTAAATAGATGTTCTGAAAAAAAATGTGCAAATATCATATGAATTAACAATTTGAGGTGCTAGCCCAAAACTTCCACCTTGGGATGAATTAAGAAGGTCATATTTCTATGTCTAGGCATAAAAGGTTGATAGCCCCAGTCTATTCTGCCCTCATAAAACTTCATCTGTAATATCCTGGGCACCACTATTTAGAAAAGCATTGATAAGTTATTGAGTGTCTAGAAGAAAATGACTGTAATGTTGAAGGGACTGCAGAGATCCTAAATGAAGAGTTCAAGAGAAGAGAAGAGAAATTAAGGTCATGTTACTGCATGGTGCCCTACCAAGGTAAGAAGAATAGCAAAAACCATGAGTGTAGTGACAGATCACTCCCAAGATTGCACCACCAACACATCGGAAGCAACAAAAACTAACAGGTCCCAAATTGAGCTGAGAAAAGAGAAGAAGATACAAAACAAAAAGCCCAGACCAATTACATCTCACTACCCCAGTCTAACCCTGACATAAATCCCAAAACAAAGAAATAGTTTGCAAAAAATGAGGAGAAACAGTACCATAAAAAATATATTATGGGGAGAAGAAAATTCAAGGCACAAATTTAGAAAAAGAAAAGACAATAATTTGAAAGCATCTACAAACAAAGCTTTAAGGAAAAATGCAGATTGGGCAAAAGTCCAACAATAATTTCTGGACCTAGAGAAAGAGACAAAAAAGGAAAAAAGTGAGTGATGAAAGAAAACATCAACAGCTTGGTAAAAGAAGCACAAAAATATTGAAGAAAAAAATTCCCTAAAAATTGGAGAATTTACCTAATGGCACAAGATGCACAAAAATATCATAAAGAAAAAAAACCCTTAAAATTCAAAATTATCCAACAGCATAAGAAGTACAAAGCTCGATAAAGTAAATACATCCTTAAAAATTAGAATTGTGGGGAACAGAGTGAAGATGGCAGAGCAGAAAGATGCACATATGCTAGCTCTTTCCACACAGCCCATAAAACACCTGTAAAAAATGACCTCAACAAACTGTAGACCAGCAGAAGCCACAAAAAGACAGAGTGAAAGAGATTTCCAGACCAAGGTAAACTGGAAGGCTGACAAGAAAGGTCTATCACATCAGACAGTTAGGGGAGTGCAGTTCAGCCTTGGTTGTGCTGCACCAGCACTGGAAGTAACAGGATTACAGCAGAAGTGGCAGTTCTCAGGTCCCTCAACCCACAGGTGCCAAAGGAAGCTCCAAAGATCAGTGACAGGCTTTTTAAAAGGATGAAAAGACAGTAGGGTCTTCCCCTAACCCTGGCTCCAGGCAGCAGTGGTGCCAATGGCAATGGCAGCGGTACCAGCAAAGTCAGGTGGCAGCCACCATTCATTTGTGGAGGTTTTGGCCTAAAGCCCCTGGAGAAATTGAGCAGATGCTCCAAATCTCAGCCATGAGCAGGGTCCTGGGGCATGGCAGAACTGAAGCAGTTGTGGAGATGATCACAGATTCTAGGCAGAAAAGCTTTCGGTTAGTCTGAGAACAGTATACAGGAGAGGAAAAGAGTAATCTCCTCTCTCTTGATAAATTGCTCTAAAAGAATTTTCAAAATCAAGGAAGAGAGCTAGAAGAAACATTTGGAAGATAAATGAGAGTGATGCAAGAAAATCATGAAAAGTGAGTCAACAGCTTGCTAAAAGAGACTCAAAAAAATGCTGAAGAAAATAACACCTTTAAAAATAGGCTAACTCAATTGGTAAAAGAAGTCGAAAAAGCCAATAAGGAGAAGAATACTTTAAAAAAACAGATGTAGTCAAATGGAAAAGGAGGTTCAAAAGCTCACTGAAGAAAATAATTCTCTAAAAATGAGAATGGTGCAGATGGAAGTTAATGACTATGAGAAATCAAGAAATTACAAAACCAAAAGAATGAAAAAAATAGAGGATAATGTGAAACACTTCCTTGAATAAACAAGTGATTGGGAAAATAAATCCAGGAGAAATAATTTTAAAATTATGGGAATACCTGAAAGCCATGATCAAAAGAAGAGTCTAGACATCATCTTTCATGAAATTATCAAGGAAAACTGCCCTGATATTCTAGAATCAGAGGGTAAAATAAATGTGGAAAGAATCCACTGATCATCTCCTGAAAGACTGAAAAGAGAAACTCCTAGGAATATTGTAGCCAAATTTTAGACTTCATAGGTCAAGGAGAAAATATTGCAAGCAACTAGAAAGGAATAATTTGAGTATTGTTGAAATACAGTCAGGATAACAGAGGATCTGCCAGCTGCTACATTAAGGGATTGAAGGGCTTGGAATATGATATTCTAGAAGTCCAAGGAACTGGGATTAAAACCAAGAATCACCTACCCAGCAAAACTGAGTAAAATATTTCAGGGGAAAATGATCATTCAATGAAAGAAAGGACGTTGAAGCATTCTTGATGAACAGATCAGAATTGGATAGAGAATTGGACTTTCAAACACAAGAATCAAGACAAACATGAAAAGGGAAACAAGAAAGGGAAATCATAAAAGACTTATTAATGTTGAACTCTTTACATTCCTACATGGAAAGATAATATTTTTAACCTTTCAGAGTTTTCTCAGTATTTGGGTAGCTGGAGAAATTACACACACACACACACACACACACACACACACACACACACACACACTCATATAGACAGAAAGCACAGAGTGAATTGAATAGGAAGGGATCATATCTAAAAAAATAAAATTATGGAGTGAGAGGAATATATTGGGAGGAGAAAGAGAGAAATGGATTGGGGTGAATTATCTCTCATAAAAGAGGCAAGAAAAACATTTTTCAATGGAGGGGAAAAGGGAGGAGGTGAGAGGGAAAAAGTGAAGCTTACTCTCATCCCATTTGATTCAAGGAAAGAACAACATGCACATTCAATTGGATATGAAAACATATCTTCCACTATAGGAAATTAGGGGAGACTGGGATAAACAGGATGTGGAGGATGGTAGAAGGGAGGGCAAATGGGAGGAGGGACCAATTAGAAGTAAGCACTCTTGGGGAGGGACAAGGTCAAAACAGAGAATAGAAGAAATAGGGGAGGATAGGAGAGAGGGAAATATAGTTAATCTTACACCCATGACTGTTATGGAAGTTATTTGCAAATCTACACATGTATAGCCTATATTGAATTTTTGCCTTCTCAGTGGGGATGAATGGAGAGGGAGAAAGGAAGAGAAGATGGAACTCAAAATTTTCGGAACAAATGTTGAGAATTGTTTTTCAGTACAACTGGGAAATAAGAAATACAGGGAATGGCATATAGAAATTACCTTACCCTACAAGACAATAGAGAAGATGGGGATAATGGAAGGGAGGGGTGTTAGAAAGAAGGGCAGATTGGGGGAAGGGATAATCAGAATGGTTGGCGTTTTGAGGTGAGGTGAGGGAAGAGATGGGGTGAAAATTTGGAACTCTAAATTTTGTGGAAAATAAAGTTGAAAACTAAAAATAAATAATCAACATTTAAACAAAAAATCAAAGGAACTAGCACAGCAAGGATGAAAACCAAACAAGTATATTCTTTCTACTAACAGGGATTTACTTAGAAAAATCGATGGTCTCATTTATGTTTCTAGGAAAAAGAAAATTATCGTATCACCATTTTGATTAGGCCAGAATGCAGCAATTATATAGTGTTAACAATAATTAGAATTGTGCATGTGGAACCTCATGATTCTATGAGAAATCAAGAAATGGAAAAACAATGCTAAAAGAATAAAAGATATAAAAAAAAATTCTGAAACATCATATAAAAAATGACATGGAAAATAGATTGAGGTGAGATAATTTGTGGTTTTGCCCTTTGTTCTTTAAAAGGATCGTGATATCAAGATGATGACATGACTTGCAGCTAAGTTGACTTTGATTTGAGTGAGGAAAGGTTGCGCAATTTCACCAACCTCACTTTCTTCTCCTAAGCCATTTGGGTTAAGGGCATGATATTCATCAGAATAATTAGAGATGGCCCAGGATGCAATGTGAGAACCTCGCCCTTTCAGGCCGAGGTCTTATCACAGTCTTACTTTGAGTGAGATACACCCATTCAAATAATAGGCTTCTTTAAATTACTCAAATAATGCCCCCTTTAGTAAAAAAAAAAAAAATCAAACTGGAAGAGAAAGACCCTCATGGTTACTGGGTAAAAAGAGCAGCAATTACTATTTTGGTGAGATAATTTATGAATTACTGAACCATCTGGAAACCATGCTTAAAGACAGAGTCTTTGAAGTATATATCAAGAAATTATAAATAAAAAGTACTCCATGTATTTTAGCCCCAAGGTCAAAGTAGAAATTGAAAATATTCATCAGTCACGTCCTGAAAGAAATCCTAAAACGAACACTACAAAGAATAATATAGTCAAAATACAGAACTCTCAATGAAGGAGAAAATATTGGAAGCACCCATAAAGAAAAATTCAAGTATCATGGAGCCATAGTCAGAGTCAAACAAGATTTAGCAACTATCACTGTGATGGAATGCAGGAGGGGTGGTAGGGTTAGAATATAATATTCTGAAAAGAGAGGAATTAGGATCACAACATAGGACAATCTACCTAGCACAACAAAATACAATCTTTTAGATGGAAAATGAACATTTAATGGAAAAGCATTTTCAAACATTCCTAATGAAATATCCAGAGAAGAATGACAGTTTTCACATTCAAAGCAAGACTCCAAAGAAATCTGAAAGGTAAATATAAGGGAGAAATACTAAGGATTAAACAGAATATAAATAGGCAAATAAATGAATAGATGAATGATGTAACACATTATGAGATGTTAAGAATCTTGTTTCGATTCCTGGTGTTTATTTGTCTGACTTCCTTATCAATGGGTCTATCAGACACCCTGCTCAGGATTTGAGGGGAAAAGAAAGTGGTATTATAAATCAAAACAAAGACATAACCCATTGCCCAAGCAACTGACTATAACTGATGGGACTGTATCCAAAATGTGAGGATAATAAAAACAGTGCTGATAGCACGTGTGAAAAAAATCATGCTCAATTATTTTTAACCAAAAGGCTTAAGAGTAAAATGGAAATTGAAAGTTTTATCACATTAGTGTTTTACTTCCATGTCACTCAACTTAAATTGAGGTGATGAGAAAATTCATATTTTCACAAACTGTCTCTAACCTTAGGAAAATACAGAATGTGACACATCTTTATTTCATGTTAGTAAATTCAAAAGCAGGCAGCAAGGTGACAGAGTAGATTGAGTTCTGGGAAGAGAGGAAGGAACTCTGAGCTAAAACCTGCCCTGATGCTGCTAGCTGTGTGATTTTGGGCAAGTTACTTATCCCTGTTTGCCTCAATTTCCTCATCTGTAAAATGAGCTGGAGAAGAAATGGCAATCCACTCCATTATCTTTGCCAAGAAAACCCGAAATGGAGTGACAAAGAGTCTGCACAACAACAACAAAAATTATTTTTTTATACCGTATTTTAAAAAGTATTTATTTATTCATTTTTATTTTTTCAACATTCATTTCCACAAAATTTTGAGTTTCAAATTTCCTCCTCGTCTCTTCTCTTCCCCAACCCCAAAATGCCAATCACTCTGATTACGCCTTTCACAAATGTGCTCTTCTCTCTAACACACCTCCCTTCCCTTATCCCCATCTTCTCTCTTGCCTTGTAGGGCAAGATAAATTTCTATACCCCATTACCTGTATTACTTATTATCCAGTTGTATGCAAAAACAGTTCTCAATATTTGTTCCTAAAACTTTGAGTTCCAACTTCCCTTCCTTCCGCCCTCCACACCCATCCCCACTGAGAAGGCAAACAATTCAGTATAGGCTATATATGTGCAGTGTTGCAAATGACTTCCGTAGTAGTCATGTTGTTTAAGACTAACTATATTTCCCTCCATCCTATCTATACTGCCTCCCCCACTCCTTCCATTTTGTTTTTTGACCTTGTCCCTCCCCAAGGGCCTTTACTTCTGATTTTTCCCTCTCCCCATTTTCCCTTCTTTCCACCATTTCCCCCACCTTGCTTATTACATTCTCCCCTACTTACCTGTAGTGTAAGATAGGTTTTCATACCAAATTCAGTGTGCATGTTATTATTTCCTTGAGCCAAATGTGATGAGAGCAAGCTTCACTTTTTCCCTCTCATATCCTCCCTTTTCCCCTCCATTGAAAAAGTTTTTTCTTGCCTCTTTTGTGAGAGATACTTTGCTTCATTCCATTTTTCCCTTCTTCCTCTCAATATATTCTTCTCTTACCCCTTAATTTTATTTTTTTACATATGATCCCTTCCTATTCATCTCACCCTGTGCTCATATCTGTATATATGTGTATGTGTGTGTGTGTGTGTGTGTGTGTGTGTGTGTGTGTGTAATCCCTCCAACTACCCAAACACTGAGAAAAATTTCAAGAGTTACAAATATTATCTTTTCATGTAGGAATATAAACAGTTCAACCTCAGTAAGTGCTGGGGATGGAAGCTCAATTCTATGTGGACAGTCTAGGGCGGGTAAAGGTGGGAACTTCTAAATCTTAGAGTTCTCACGAGACCCCCCAGGAAACGACTGGGAATCGAGGTGAACCGAGCTATCTCGTGTATTTCCGCCTCTTCCCGTGAGAAACGTGATGGGAGAGAGCTCTCCCCGCCCTCGAGATTGTCCCGGATCTGGGCACACTATTGTTATCTAACAGCACGGTGTTCAGATGCAAACTATGCGGCTGGAGAGCTTAAGTAGGATCAGGAAAGCCTGAAAGCTTTCTTGGGTGGAGGGGCCACGTGTGAGGACAACAAGGCTCTGCTTTTCCTCTCTCCTCTCTCCCCTCCCCCTCTCTCCCCACTTATACTTCTACTTCCAATCTTTTATTGTAAGATCCTTGCCTCCTTGGGAGATTCTTCGCTCCCTCCTAAGGAAGAATTCCCCTGCACTTGTAACCAGAACCCTGAATAAAGCTCAACCCTCGTTCGACTCTGGAACGTCCTTTCTCTCATATGAGCATCCGGCTTGGCCAGCTGAAGACCTCCGATAGAGGTAAGGTAAGACTCGGGTAGCCCACAGGCCTCTAGGCCTGGTAAGTAAGGCCCTTATTATTTCCTTTTACTGTTTACCTTTTCATGCTTCTCTTGACTCTTTTTTTTGAAAGGCAAATTTTCTTTTCATCTCTGGTTTTTTTCATCAAGAATGCTTGAAAGTCCTCTATTTCATTGAATAACCATTTATTCCCCAGAAGTATTATACTCAGTTTTGCTAAGTAGGTGATTCTTGGTTTTAATTATAGTTCCTTTGACTTCTGGAATATCATATTCCATGCCCTTTGATCCTTAAATGTAGAAGTTGCTAGATCTTTTATTAACCTGATGGTATTTCTACAATATTGTAATTGTTTCTTTCTACCTGCTTGCAATATTTTCTCCTTGTCCTGGGAAATCTGGAATTTGGCTACAATATCCCTAGGAGTTTCTCTTATTTTATCTCATTTAGGAGGTGATTATTGCATTCCTTCAATATTTATGTAGCCCTATGGTTTTACAATATCAGACAGTTTTCCTTGATAATTTCATGAAAGGTGATGTCTCGGCTCCTCTTTTGATCTTGGTTTTCAGGTAGTCCCATAATTTTTAAATTGTCTCTCCTGGATCTATTTTTCAGGTCAATTATTTTTCCAATGATATATTTCACATTATCTTCTTTTTTTTCATTCTTTTGGTTTTGTTTTGTAATTTCCTGATTTCTCATAAAGCCATAAAGAACTATTTTCTTCAGTGAGCTTTTGAACCTCCTTTTCCATTTGGATAATTCTGCTTTCTAAAGCCTTCTTCTCCTCAGTGGCTTTTTGGACCTCTTTTGCCAATTAAGTTAGACTATTTTTAAAGGAGGTATTTTCTTCAGCAATTTTTTGGATCTCCTTTAGCAAACTGTTGATGTGCTTTTCATGATTTTCTTGCATCATTCTCAATTCTCTTCCCAACTTTTTTTTCACCTCTTTTACTTGATTTTCAAAATCCTTTTTGAGCTCTTCCATGGACTGAGACCATTGCATATTTACTTTGGATGTTATGGAAGCCTTGCCTGCCTCTGAAGATATGAATTGTTCTTCCTCTTCTGAAAAGATGGAAGAAAGTTATTGTTCACCAAGAAAATAATCATCCATAGTCTTATTTTTTCTCTTTTTTGGACATTTTCCCAAGCAGTTATTTGATTTTTGAGTCTTTTGTCAGGAGGAGAGCATACTCTGGGGACATGCACTGTTCTGGGTTCTACCAAAGATTTTTCTGCCTAGAATCTGCAAGTGGTGGAACAACCTCTCCACCACTACCTCCAGCATATCACACCCGAGAAATGTGCTCAAGGTTGAGCTTCAGATCAGTTACTCCGTTCCCCCAGGGGCTTTATGCTGTGAACACCACAAATAGACACTTCTGCTGCTGCTGTCACTGCTGCTGCTGATACTACTGCAGCCACCATCACCTTTGAGCCAGGACTCGGGAAAGACTCTGCTCCCTTCTCTCTGAGTTGAAAAAGGCTTCTCAGTGACCTTTGAAGCTGCCGTTGGCACATGTGGATTGAGGAATCTGTGCACCCCCGCTGCTGCTGAGTAATCCACCCTCAAAGCCTGTTCCTGGTCCTGCTCCTCCTGGTGCTCTGCTCTGTGCCCCCTGTGATAGTCCTTTTCTGTTGGTGTACCAGGCTACATTGGACTGGAAATCTCTTTCACTCTGTCATTCTGTGGCTTCTGCTGCTCTAGAATTTGTTGAGAGATATTTTTTACAGATACTTTATGGACTGCGGGGAAGACATAAAGTATGTGCATCTTTCTATTCTGCCATCTTGGCTCCACCCTTAACAACAAGAAATTAGAAAAGAGAATAGATTTATCTACAATTTCTTCACATAAAATAAATTTAGGTTTCCAATTCAAGAAAAGAAATAATACCATGTATAGGCGAAGTTATGAATTTGTAATCATATGAATATCTGATAATTTCTTTAACACACTCCTCTTATTGGTACATAGTAAAAACTATTCATATCTTCTTTTCCTTTACATCTTTCCCCTTGTGTCCTCTAAAGACGAAACACCCATTATGCTAGAGAACATTCTCCTGACTTTGAACTTGCTCTGAATATAATGCAGACATCAGAATGTCTAGAATATATACTATACAATAATAATAACAATAATAGCTGATGGGCTAGCATATTAAAATGTACAAAATAATTTATTCACAATAGGCCTGTTTGGTCTATAGTATAAATATAATTGTTTTCACCTGCTCATTTTGTAGATGAGGAGACTTAGGTTCAGAGAAGTTAAGTAGTTATGATATCAGTCCAACAAGTGGTAAAGTCAGGCTTCTAACTGAGTTCCCATGACTAAAAAGGTACACATGAAATGTTATAAGCTCAAAATTAAAGAATGTTCTATATCAAATTATTGTCCCTCAGGCTCAAGCTCTTCTGCTTTAAGGTTTTACTTCAGAGACATTCTAATAAGCCTTGCCTTAAATTTTCTCCATCACACTGTAGCATATTCCTCATCCCATAATAGGTATTCATTACAATCACAGGGACTGGAACAGAGTTGGAAGGAGAATGGAAGTCTTTTTGACATTTTTTCCAACTATTTAACAGCTGTGAAGATGAACAGATGCAGTTGATTAGCTGTGCAATGTTGCTGATTCTTGGTAATTGTTATGAGTATTGAAATGTGTCTGAAATGATATGCTTGGTAATATCAATTTCTGCAGCATCTTATTCCTATTCATGACATTTGTAATTCTTCTGTTTACCCAGTTCACGGGAATTTTCCTTTTATGATTATTTAGCTTTCATTAGTCATTTCTTCCGTTAACATCCCAAGCTGTGGCTACATTTGTTAGTAAATGATAATGAACAAGAGACATGAAAAGAAATAGGTTTCTCAATCTGAAGAGCTAATGAAGATAAAATCGGAGTCATTGTTAAGTGATAAGGCCTAGGTACTGTAATAAGCTCCAGGTCTAAAAAACTTATGATAATGCATGTTTAGTTCTCCTGATCCAAAGGAGTATGGAGCTATTTAGTCATTTTGGGTTAGAATGTGTTAAGCTGATTTCTATCCATGGGTGAGCCAACTGATTCTGTTCTTTTCTGGAGTATGATACTAATTCCAGATATCCACGCTTTGAATGTATGGACTTCATATGTGATTTAAGTAAATCACGTTGGTAAGTCAATGTGATTTAACTAAAGCAGTATAGAAAGATCTATCCTGCTCTTTCTAAGAGAGATTATCAGTTTCCTATGATCATGTACCATTATTCAGATGACTAAGTAGTAAGCTTGTGGCCTCAGCATGGGAAGTGAAAGATGGACCAATTGTGTATTCACATGCACTATTTGTATATCATAATGAGATTCCTACAAAGATTTGGCACATTCAATACAGGTAAAGAAACATGCCTATCTGTTAGACCAATATGTAAACTGGCTCTGTCTTTTGCAAGGAAGATGTTCTCTCTAGATCTGTGTAGTTTTGTATATCAACAGTCTGTATTGATGTCAAGCACTACTGTCTAAAGAATCTTTATGACAGCAAGCAGTAAATGAGTCCAGTGTTCTGATTTTTGTGCTTTTATACATGGTAACATAATAATCCTTCATTGAAAGTATTACACTCTGTTCTCCCCTTTCCAATATCCACTTTAAGCCTTCCAGGAATGATGGGATCACATTGTTTGCTTTTGCTTCTAAATCTATACGAAAGGATTTGTTTTTACAGGTGATGAAAGGAGTAGACTAAGTTCATAAGTTGTTTTGTCTCAAGATTGACATGGGAACCTATTTATGCAGTTGCATAGACCTAGAGGTCTGTATACAAGCCTCGGAGACACAATAGGGAGACAGAAATTATTGTTATATTCTGTATAACTTCTCTATTTTGAGCCATCTTTTTTTTGGTTGCCATCAACTCATGGGAGTTAAGATTAAAAAAAAAATCTTGTATGTCTAAGGGCATTTTTAAAAAGAATTCTGGAATTCAGAGGTTTTTCAACTCTTTCCAGCTAAATAGGTTTCTTGTTTCTTTTGCTATGTGCTTGTTCATTACTCCTATATTGCATTTGTCAATCAGTTTTCTTCTCTAAAATTACTGTAGGAGAAAAAAGGTAAACATTAAGGGTGAAAACATGCCATGAAACCCCAGGTAAATATTTCATTTTTACATTGGTATAAGATAAAAAGCTCAAACAGAATATCAGTAAATTGTATTAAATTCCTACTTCATAAAAAATGTATAATTCTTTTTTTTGGGATATATTACCACGTAGATTCCACTGGACTTTTGACTAATTTTAATAATCAGTCATTAACTTACCCATTCTCAAAATCTGTTATTCTGTGATTATCTAGGCACTGAACTAGCTCCAGAAATTTCTGTTTACTCTATGGTAAAGGTGCATGGGTACTAAGAAAGTGGTCTGTTGGAAAAGCCCATCCTTGGGATGAAAACATGTTCTCCATTTTCATCAGATCATATTGGGAAAATGGCATTCAATTCTGGATGCTACATTTTAGTACAGAGATTTACAATCTGGAGGTTGTCCAGATTAGAGTGATACAGATAATATGGGGCCTTGAGACCATGTCCTGTGAGGGTAGGTTGAAAGACATACAGGTATTTTAGCATAGAAAACACAGCTGACCTGAATTATCTAGAAACAAGAACCAAAAATAGCTAAGTAATGACTAAATCAGAAAAAAACATAATTGATAAAGATTGAACAAAAATAAATACCATACAATGCAACATGGACAATGTTTATTTGCAATTTTCTAAATCAATATATCCCCCCATAAGAATGCATTCCTATTTGAGTTTGACACTAAAACACAAGAGGGCTATCATGTTTAAAAAAAAGATTAGATCTTTTCTGTTAGGCTCCATAAGACAAAATCAATGAATTTTTGGAATTTACATGAAGGTTGATTCCTGTTCAAGCAAAGATTACTTAACATTTAAAGCTGTCCCAAAGTCGAATAAGATGCCTTAAGATGCAGTGAGTTCTCTATATCTAGAGGTCTCCAAACTGGCACCAGTTGACAACTTGGTAATGATTTTGCAGTTGAATTTGTGGAGAATCAGTGTCCTGGACTCACAAGAATTATGTTCAAGTTTCAGATCTAGCACTTACTAGCTATATGACAAAGTCATTTAACCACTAAGTACTTAAGCTTTGTGATCAATAAAATGAGAAAAAATATTATATATATTGCATGATTGTGAAGAACCTCACAGGAATAAAGGTATGCAAAATAACAAAGATCTGTAATTCACTTGGTGGAAAGGCACTGCAGATATTATCCTATACATATAACTAACAGAATGAATCAGAGATTTTCCTGAAATTCAAAATAGTCAAGTAAACATATAATGTGTACAAACTAAATATATATATATATATATGTATGTGTATACATATGTAGATTCAAACACATATATGTTCACTTATACACATTTATTGTACATATATGTATGCATGTGTACATATAAAGATATTCATAAAAGAAATTTGAACTAAAGTCTTTCTGATTGCAAGTCTACCTTTGCTATCAGCTATTACAGTCTGACAGAAATGTAAGCAATTATTAGAATAGTTGAAAAAGAGAATCTACAAAATATATTTGATAGTTTCATATAAAAATTATCACAGTCCAAATATTAAATAATGTTACCATTAAACAATAATTTTATTTCAGAGAAACATTCAGGGAGTGCTATGTATTCTAAATTCTTAAAAACCTGATCTTTAGCCCAGGGTGGGAGCCCAGTGGAGCCCAGCTAGTGATAGCAGTTGTGCTCTAGGTATCAGCCTCAGCTGCTCCTGAGACTTGATCAGCCTGCAGATCAAATGTCTAGAAGTCACCTTTTTGAATTTCCAAGAGCAAAAATGGGTGATGATTCATAAATGCTCTCTCCCCCTCCCCTTACTGACCTTGAAAGAACCATAAATTATTCCCACAGAAGAATCTTGGATCAGTGGGATCAGCAGAAAGAGCAAACACTCTTGTAGCACCTGAGGCTATGAAAATTGCTAAAGAACATTCCTCTTACTCTCACAAAGGAACACAGTTGTCCAAGGTAGTCAGCGCTCCAGGGGCAAGGAGCATCACACTAGGACCTACGACTGCATAAGTAGTCCACAGGAAATAGGAAGGCAATAGAGGAGTCAGGATCACCAAGCACTAAGCTTGCCTTTGCTCTAGCTCAGTTGAGGAAATCTCTTGTGACCAGGCCACCTCTACCCCACATTTAACAAGCCAGCTCAAGGGCTAATCCAGGAAAAGACAAAGAGAATTCACCTACCTTTAGCTTCTCACACCAGCCAGCTCAGCAGCCAGTTCTTCAGCTTCTAGCTGAAACAACTAGAGGCCACAAGGCCAAAACCACACCATCATGATCAAGGAACAAATGAGGAAGGAAAAGACCATAGAATCTTTCATTGGGGACAAGGACCAAAACATGAGTAACAAAGAGGTCAGTAGTGAGACTGTACTCCCATCTGAAACTTCGCAAGGGACTATGAACTGCTGTCATGCACAAACAACTCTCCTGGAACAGCAGGAGAAAGAAATAGAAAAAGAAATGGTCAATGATTTTAAAAGTATGAAAATAATTCTATAAAGTGAACAGTTCTTTAAAAAGGAAAATTGAAAGAATGGAAAAGGAAGTACAAAAACTAAGTGGAGAAAATAATTCCTTAAGAGGAAGAATTGGACAGATGGAATAGGAGATGCAAAAGTTAACTGAAGAAAGCAATTTGATAAAAATTAGAACTGGGCAAGTAGACACTAATCACTCTATGAGACACCAAGAATCACTCAAACAAAATCTAAAGAATGAAAAGATAGAAGCAAATGTAAAATATCTAATTGGAAAAACAACTTACCTGGAAAACAGATCCAGGAGAAAAAAAATTAAGAATTATTGGCCTACCAGAAAGCCAGGATGAAAAAAAAGAGTCTGGACAATATCTTCCAAGAAATCATCAAGGAAAACTTCCCAGAGGTGCTGGATCCAGAGGGCAAAATAGTCATGGAAAGAATCCACCATTCACCTCCAGAAAGGGATCCCAAACTAAAAACACCAAGACATATTGTTGCCAAATTCCAGAACTATCAAGTGAAAGAGAAAATAATACAGGCAGACAGAAAGAAACCATTCAAATATCAAGGAGCTACAGTCAGGATCACACAGCACTTTGCAGCTTATACATTAAAAGATCAAAGGAATTGGAATATGATATTCCATAAGGCAAAGGAGCTGGGACTACAACTAAGGATCAATTACCCAACAAAGTTTAGCACAATATTTCAGGCAAAAAGATTGGCATTCAAGGAAATAAAGGATTTCCAGACTATCCTGACAAAAAGGCCAGAACTCAATAGAAAATCCAATCTTCAAACGCAGGTCTCAAGATGGGCATAAAAAGGTAAACAGAGGAAAAGAAAAACTTGTTATTCAATTTGGGCAAAATGTTTATCTCCCTAAAATGGAAGATGGTTCTTGTTAATCTTGAGAATTGTACAACTATTATGAAATATAAAAAGGATATACATGGATAGAGGGAACGGGTATGAAATAAATGATGTGATGACAAAAAGGTGATTTAAACATGCAAAGGATGTTTAACATAACAAGATATGTGAAAATGAGGAAGCAGAAAATGGTAAATTATACCACAGGAAGTAGTACAAAATTGTATCGTAGTACAGGGAAAGAGGGGAAGGAGATAAGTATTGTTTGAGAGGTATTCTCCTCTGATTTGGTTCAAGAAAGGAACAATAAACTTAATTAAGTATACAAATCTAACTAGCTCTATAGGAAGTAGGAGGGGAAAGGGGAAGAAAGGAGAGTGGAAGCTAAAATGGAGGGAAGAAGTGGTAAGGGTAAAGGGAATAAAAGGAATGGGGGTTAAAAGAAGGAAGGGAAGACTGGAAGGTTGTGGTCAAAAGTGAAAACTATTGAGGAGCAGAAGGGAGACAGGAGAACTAAAAGCACAAACAGTGGGAAAGAGGAAGGAGTGAAAAACACAGATTGTAATTATAACTGTGAATGGGAATAGAATGAACTCTCCCACAAAAGGGAGGCAAATAGCAGAATGGATTAAAAGCCATAATCCAATAATATGTTGTTTACAAGAAACACATTTGTAACAGGGGGATACACACATGACAAAGGTAAAAGATTGGAGCAGAATACATTGTGCTTCATCTGATTTAAGCAAAGAAGGAGAAGCAATCCTAATATCAGACAAAGCAAAAGCAGAAATAAATCCAATCAAAAGACAGAAGGAAGAAACCTATATCCTGCTAAAAGGACCCATAGGCAATGAAGCAATATATAACTAGACATACATGATACAAGTGATAGAGCATCCACATAAATAAAGGAGAGTTTGAGGGAATTGCAGAAAGAAATAGACAGCAAAATTATGCTAGTAGGAGACCTCTACACCCCCCCCCCCGCCTTGAAGCTGGTAAATCTAATCTTAAAATAAACAAGAAAGAAGTTAAGGAGGTGAATAAAACTCTGGATAACGTAGATTTGATAGATCTCTGGAGAAAACTGAATGGGGATAGAAAAGAATATACCTTTTCCTCAGTGGTACATGGCACAAATATAAAAATTGACCATGTTCTAGGGAATAAAAACCTCACATTCCTGTGCGTAAAGGCAGAGACAGCCAATGCATCCATCTCAGACCATAATGCAATAACAATTATACGTAATCAAAGACCACGGAAAGATAAACCAAAAATTAATTGGAAATTACACAATCTAATCCTAAAGAAGGAGTGGGTTAAACAACAAATCATAGAAACAATCAACAACTTCATTCAAGGGAATGACAATAATGACATAACCTATTGAATCTTATGGGATACTGAAAATTCAGTTTCTAAGGGAAGTTTTTTATCTTTAAATGCCTACGTGAATAACAAAGAGAAAGAGAGATCAATGACTTGGGCATGAAGTTGAAAAAGTTAGAAAAAAGAACAAATTTAAACCCCCCAAGTAAATACCAAATTACAAATACTGAAAACCAAAGGAGAGATTAATAAAATTGAAATTAAGAAAACTATTGAACTAATAAATAAAACCAATAGATGGTTTTATGAAAAAACTAATAAAATTGATAAACCTTTGGTCACTTTGATTTAAAAAAAGAAAGAAGAAAACCAGATTACCAATATCAAAAATGACAGGTGTGAATTCACTTCCGATGAGGAGGAAATTAAAACAATAACTAGAAATTACTTTGTTGAACTTCACACCCATAAATCCAACAATCTAAATGAGAGCAATTAATATTTTAATATATATCTGTATCTATCTATCTATCTATCTATCTATCTATCTATCTATCTATCTATCTAGATATAGATATATAAATTCCCCAGATTAATAGAAGTGGTAGTAGAACACTTAAACAACCCCATCTCAGAAAACAAAATTCAAAATGCGATCAATGAATTCCCTAGGAAAAAATCTCCAGGGCCTGATGGTTTTACAAGTGAATTCTATCAAACATTTAAAGAACAGTTAATTCCAATACTATGTAGAATATTTGGAAAAATTGGGGTAGAAGGAGTCTTCCCAAATTCTTTTTATGATATTCATATGGTTCTGATGCTTAAACCAGGAAGAGTCAAAAGAGAGAAAGAAAATTATAAACAATTTCTTTAATGAATATAGATGCAAAAATTTAAAATAAGATTTTAGCAAAGAGAATACAGCAAATTTTCATGAGAATAATACAGTATGATCATATAGGATTCATACCACGAATACAGGGCTGGTTCAATATTAGGAAAACTATAAACATTATTGACCACATCAATCACAAACAAGACAGAAACCACATGGTTATCTCAACAGATGCAGAAAAAGCTTTTGACAAAATACAATACCCATTCCTATTAAAAACACTGGAGAACATAGGAATAAAGGAAACTTTCCATAAAATGATAAGCAGTATCTACCTAAAACCCATCAGCAAGCATTATACACAATGGAGATAAGCTAGATGCATTTCCAATAAGATCAGGGGTGAAACAAGGATGTCCATTGTGACCAATAATTATTCAATATTGTACTAGAAATGTTATCTCTAGCAATTAGAGAAGATAAAGAAATAGAAGGAATAAAAATAGGCAAAGAAGAAATTATCACTCCTTGCAGATGATATGGTGATATACTTAGAGAATCCCAGAGATTCAAGTAAAAAATTACTTGAAACAATAAACTACTTTGGCAAAGTTGCAGGTTACAAAATAAACCTGCACAAATCTTTTGCATTCCTATGTATTAATAACAAAGTCCAACAGCAAGAAATAGAAACAGAAATCCCATTTAATGCTAGGGTACACACTATAAAATATTTGGGAGTTTACCTGCCAAAACAAACCCAGGGACTATATGAGCACAATTACAAGACACTTTTTGCACAACTAAAGTCAGATCTAAGTAAGTGGAAAAACATCAGTTGTTCATGGGTAGGCTGAGCCAATATAATAAAAATGACAATTCTACATAAATTAATTTACTTATTTAGTGTCCTGCCACTTAAACTATCAGATAGTTATTTTCTAGAGCTGGATAAAATAATATCAAAATTCATCTGGAAGAACAAAAGGTCTAGAATATGAAAGGGACAAATGACAAGAAATGCTTGGATAGGTGGCCCAGAGCTACCTGATCTCAAATTATATTATAAAGCAGCAATTACCAAAACCCCTTGGTACTAGCTAAAAAACAGAAGGGTAGACAATTGCAATATTCTAAGTACTCAAGGAACAGTAGGCAATGAATATAGCAATCCCCGGTTTGAAAAACCAAAGGAACTCAGCTTCTGGGATAAGAACTCACTGTTCGAGAAAAATTGCTGGAAAAACTGGATAACAGTGTGGCAGAAAGTAGACATAGACCTATCCCTGACACCCTACACAAAAATAAAGTCCAAATGGGTACACGATCTAGGCATAAAGATTGATAACATGGACAAACTGGAGGAGCAAGAGATAGTGTATTTATCAGATTTATGGAGAAGGGAAGAATTTTTGACAAAAGGAGAGAAAGCATTATGAAGTGCAAGATGGACAATTTTGATTACTTTAAACTAAAAATTTTTTTGCACAACCAAACCCAATGCAACCAAAATTCAGAAGGATATAATATATTGGGGAAAAAAATTATAGCTAATCTCAGGGATAAAGGCCTTACTTCTAGAATCTATAGAGAACTGAGTCAAATGTACAGCAATATAGGTCACTCCCCAATTGAAAAATGGTTAAAGGATATGAACAGACAATTTTCAGAGGAAGAAATTAAAGGTATCTATAACCATATGAAAAAATGCTTTAAATCACTTTTGATTAGAGAGATGCAAATGAAAACAACTCTGAGGTGCCACATCATACCTACCAGATTGGCAAACATGACAGAACAGGAAAATGATAAATGTTGGAGATTATGTGGGAGAGTTGGAACACTAATTCATTACTGGTGGAGATGTGAACTCATCCAACCATTCTGGGGTGTGGTTTGAAACTATGCCCAAAGGGCTACAAAAATGTGAATACCCTTTGACACAGCAATATCCCTTCTAGGACTGTATCCCCAAGAGATCATAAAAATGGGAAAGGGTCCCACATGTATAAAAATATTTATAGCAGCACTCTTTTTAGTGACAAAAAACTGGAAATCAAGGGGAATGGCTGAATAAATTATGGTATATGAATGTAATGGGATACTATTGTGCCATAAGAAATGACAAGAAGACTTCAGAAAGGCCTGAAAAGACTCATGTGATCTGATGCTGAGTGAAAGAAGCAGAACCAAGAGAACTTTGTGCACAGCAACAACCACTGTATTGTGAGAGTTTTTCTGGTAGTCTTGAATCTTCATAGCAATGCAAAGACATTAAAAAAAAATAAAAAACTTCCCAATTATCCTCTAAGGCAAAATGCCTTCCACATTCAGAGAAAGAACTGTGAAATTCAATCACAGAGTGTAGCAGATCATTGTGTGTGTGTGTGTGTGTGTGTGTGTGTGTGTGTGTGTGTGTGCGTGTTATGTTTTGGTTTGTTATATGATTTCTCCCATTTACTTTAGTTCTTCTACACAGCCTGACTATAATGAAAATGTATTCACTAGGAACATATGGGTAGATCCCATACAGAATTTTGTGCCATCTTGGGGACGGAGGGGGTTTAGGGCGTAAGTAGGGTGAAAAAATCTAAGTTTTATGGTAGTGATTGTAGAACATTAAAAATAAATAAAATGAATATATTAAAAACACTTGAGAGCATAAGAATAAATGGAGCTTTTCATAAAATAAAAAGCAGTATCCATCTAAAACCTTCAGCAAGCATTATATGAAATGTAGATAAGCTAGATACATTCCCAATAAGATCAAGGACGAAATAAGTATGTCAATCATCACCACAACTATTCAACATAATACTAGAAATGTTAGCTTTAGCAATTGCAGACAATAAAGAAATTGAAGGAATTAGAACAGACAAAGAAGAAATTAAGTTATCTCTCTTGTAGATGATATGATGATATACTTACAGAATCACAGAGATTCAAGTAAGAAACTACTTGAAATAATAAACAACTCTGGCAAAATTGCAGATTTCAAAATAAACCCACACAAATCTTCTGCATTTCTATGTATTAGTAACAAAGCCCAATAATATGAGATAGAAAGAGAAATCCCATTTGAAAATAAGGTAGACATTATAAAATATTTGAGAGTTTACCTGCCAAAACAAACCCTGGGACTATATGAACACAATTACAAAACATTTTTTGCACAAATAAAGTCAGATCTAAGTAAGTGAAAAACATCAGTTGCTCGAGGGTAGGCATTATCAGTATAATAAAAATGATAATTCTAACTAAATTTATTTACTTATTTAGTGCCATACCCATGAAACTATCAGATAATTATTTTTCAGAGCTGGAAAAAATATAAAAATTCATCTGGAAGAACAAAAGGTCCAGATTATCAAGGGGATTAAAGAAAAGAAATGCTAGGAAAGGTAGCCTAGTACCTAGATCTCAAATTGCGTCATAAAGTAGCAATTATCATAACCCTTTGGTGCTGGCTAAGAAACAGATGGGTAGCCAAGTACATTAGGCTAGGTACTCAAGACACAGTAGCCAATGAATATAGTAATCTACTGTTTGATAAACCCTAAGATCCCAGCTAGAACTCACTGTTCCACAAAAATTCCTGGGAAAAGTAGATAACAATGTGGTGGAAACTAGGAGTAGACCAATGCCTGACACCCTACACAAGAATAAAGTCCAAATGGGAACATGATCTATGTATAAAGATTAATACTATGGACAAATTGGTGGAGCAAGAAATAGTCTATTTATCAGATTTAATGAAAAGTGAAGAATTTTTTACTAAAGTAGAGATATAAAGCATTATGAAGTGCAAGATGGATAATTTTGATCACATTAAACTTAAAAGTTTTTACACAATGAAACCCAATACAACCAAAATCTGGAAGGATGCAGAAAACTGGGAAAGAATTTTTGTAGCTAATGTGTGTGGTAAAGGCCTCATTTTTAAAATATATAGAGAACTGAGTCAAATGTACAAAAATACAAGTCATCCTCCAATTGATAAATGGTCAAAGGATATGAACGGGCCATTTTCAGAGGAAGAAATTAAAGATATCTAAAGTCATATGAAAAAATGCTCTAAATCACTATTGATCAGAGTGATCCAAATCAAAACAACTCTTAGGTACCCTTCACACCTATCAGATTGTCAAACATGAAAGAACAAGTAGATTATAGATGTTAGAGAGGATGTAGGAATATTGGACCCTAATTTATTGTTGGTGGAGCTGCGAGCTGATCCAACCCTTCTGGAGAGCAGTTTGGAACTATGACCAAAGGGCTACAAACATATGCATACCATTTTACCCAGCAATATCGCCTCTAGAACTGCATCCCCAAGAGATCATAAAAATAGGAAAGGGTCTCACATGTATAAAAATACTTATAGCAGCACTCTTTATAGTGTCCAGAAACTGGAAATCAAGGGGATGCCCATCAATTAGGGAATGGCTGAATAAATTATGGTATATGAATGTAATGGAATCCTATCGTGCTTTAAGAAATGATGAACAGGAAGATGTCAGAGAGGCATGGAAAGACTTATATGATCTGACGCTGAGTGAAAGGAGCAGAACCAGGAGAACTTTGTGCACAGAAACCACTTAATGTGCCAGAGTTTTTCTGGTAGACTTGGAACTTCATTACAATACAAGGACTGAAAAAATTTCCCTGTGGTCCTTTAAGGCAAAATGCCTTCCACATCCTGAGAAAGAACTATGCAATTCAGTCATAGAATGCAGTAGATCATATTCTTTTGTACTATATTTTGGTTTGTTATATTTCTCCTATTCATTTTAATTTTTCCTCACACTGAGTATAGTGAAAATGTGTTTAATAGGAATGTATGCTCAGGATCTGTATAAAATTGCATGCTATTTCAGGGAGGGAGGAGAGATATAGGGGGAGAGGAGGGAGAAATCTAAGTTATATGATATTGATCGTAGAACAATAAAAGTAAATAAAATTAATAGAAGTAGACCTGATCCTTAACATTCCTTAAATATGCCATTCAATGCTAACATTCAGTATGATTCCAATAGCTCTTAAAATTATTCCTCTAAAGTTTTTATTTTTCCCGTTGAGGTTTTATGTGCAAACTACCATTAATGATATATTAATACCACTTTTTCCTTAACAGTGAGACATGGGAGCCATTTCATATTTTATATGTAACTGATAGGTGATAGAAGATTTCAGAGTAAGATTGCTACTTAAACCATCTCCACGCTACTTGGAATTCTGAGGTCTCAAGCCTAAAAGAGTCCATTGTTTTAAATATTTGATATTCATTTGAATTTTGTTAAAGGATTTTTTTCAGTGAGATCACAGAAGTAGGAGGTACCATCTATAATATATAAAAGGCTATTGATCCTGAACTCTTTGAAGTGAAAATAGTAGGAAATAAAACTACTGCCTACTTAATACTATTTTTATAACTTATATTTGATTTCATTCTTTGTTTACACACTACTCAGCATTTGAAGGGGAAACATGATTTTCTTAAAGGAAGAATTTCATAAAGCTCCCAAGGGGAATAAAATATCACTTGTGACTTTCTCCACACTGTATCCAAATACATATCTATCCCTGGAGAGGCGGGGTGGGAGAAATCTGATATGTTGCTAGTTTGATGATTTAAGTTGGATAAGAAAAAAATGAAAAGTCAATTTCAGAGAGATTCAGCCTTTCATTAAAGTGTTATAGATTACGATATGCCAAACATATTCATTTCCAAACCCAGACAATTCCAAGCAAGTCGGTATTCAACAACCCTCTGAAATTGTTGCTATTGGAAACAATATCTGAATGTAAATAATGTTATAGATTTGGTCTCATCCCATGGGGAAATTATGACAACATTGTGACATGTTTAACCAGAACGCATAATAGATCAGAGTAGATCTTCAGATGACATAGACTTTTCTACTCAATTATATAAACACTTCAAAGTTGGAAACTGCAGCAGATAGCAGTGATTTAGGTTAGTATGGGAAATCCCTTTGGGTGAAATTACAAGAGAGACAGACACAGAGAGACCGAGAGACAGAAACAAACACAGAGAGAGACAGACAGATATACAGAGACAAAGTCAGAGAGGAGAGACAAAGACAGAGACAGAAGGAGAAGAGAGGTTGAGAATAGAGACACAGAAACAGGCAGACAGAGAAAGACACAAAGAAAAGCATAGAATATAGCCACAGTAGTTTCAAGTTGTATGAGAGAGCTAATTGACTTTCATAAATCAGTCATAAAGCCAAGACAAGCACAGAAGTAATTAATATGAATCAGATTTTACAGACAATAAATAATGAAGCATTTTTATCAAGTAAGCATGAATATTTCAGCAAAAATGATAGCTTTAATCCTAAATGTGCTTTTGTTTTATTATATATTCATGTTATTTAAAATGTACTTAAAATGGTTAATTTGTTAACAAGAGGAAGTTATAAAACTGTTTCAGGTATTTCAATACCATCTTTTGAGATCTATTTCTTCTCTGCTGATCACAAGTCTCTCATGAATGAGAGATCTAAGTTTATTACTCGAAGACTGAAATTGAAATTGCCTGATCAGAAGTAGGCACTAGGCCTTGATTTCTGTCAATCTGTGGCTGAGGAAGACAATGGCTTGAATTTATAAGCTAAAACAATAAAATACTTAGAATTATCAGTCATAAAAACAATTTTTAATGACAATATCTCCTATCCCTTTTTCATAAACTTACTCTCTCCTGATCTGTCTTACTATCACCTTCTCTCCATCCATATGTCTTTAGGTGCTCATTCAATCAAATTTACCTAGGTAGAAATATTGTGGGAGATTCACTTGCTTATTGGCTCTAGATCCCCTAGTTTCTTTGACCTCTTTTTGTGTCATGGACATATTTGATAGTCTATGGATCCCTTTTCAAAATAATGTTTTAAATGCATAGAAATAAAATATACACAGTTTTAGAGCTAAAGATCAGTAAATTTTTAATTTGTGATTATTTATTTCATTCAAGTTCCCAGACCCCATAAAATCTATCAAGAGGTTCATTCTTCTAGACCTAATTATCTTAAAAATAATTTAAGAAAGATGCAACCTGCTCTTTGAATTCCTGCACCTCAATGACTCAGAAGCTTGGGTATCCAAAATTTCAAAAAAATTCATTGATGCATTTTGTTGTTTAGCCTAAATTAACTTCCTGATATAATCCATACCCACTATATCATGACTCCTTTCTTTACTGGAGGATAAACTTGTGAACTTCAGTTGTAGAGACATCCCATTATTCCAATGAAATCCTAGAAATGTCCCTAAAACAAGTAATGCTAATGGCTTCATTGGGAGACAAGAATAGACTGGATGAAGTCTGATATCTCTATGAAGAAAGAGACTATTAAAAGATTTCAATATATTTAAGGGGAAGTTTTAGAGAACTCCAGCTAGAGGTCTTCAAAAAATAGTACCATTTTGTTATGTACACTTTCTATGTTTCATCTCACTTTCTTATGTATGCTGTGTTTACTGGTAGGAGATTGTTAGAGACTTCTAGATGTGATGTTTTCTACCAATTCCACTGCCTTAGTAAGTACCTTTTTTCTAAAACCTAATTAAGTTTGAATGGTAATTAACTGAAAATATGTGGAAGAGGTACTAATGGGGGCTTTAAACCCATAACAATAGAAAAAGCCTTCTACCCTACATAGCTACCCTTAAAGCTTGGGAATCAAATGTACCAGTTCAAGTGAAAGTTTATAAAATCATCTTAGATTATATGCAACATTAAAAAAAATGGGGGGCTTTTTTGCTTATAGGTGTATATGCAGTTTTTTTCTCTCACTGATCTGATTAGGGTAAACATTTAATGGTAAAATAACTTAATGAAGTCCAAAGTGGTTAGTAACTTTTCTTTCATAATTCCAAATGATTGCTAAGAAAGTTTGGACTGATTAACAGTGTCAGTCTTCCTAAATATCCCTCATCCCCAAATTTTTCCATATTTGTTATCTTTGGAAATTATATACAAATGAGATGACTCTTGGCTAGTTTTCTCATCTATCAATTGAGGGGTTTGAACCTATGACTTCTAATGTGCATTCTAGTTTTACGTCTCTGATCCTATGAGGTAATACAAGGGGATTGTTTTATTTTGCATTCCTTTTATTATTAGGAAATCAAGAACTTTTATGTGGTTATTGATAGCCTTCTTTTTTGGTAACAATTCACATCTATTGACCATTTAGTGATTGAAGAATGTCCAATATCCCTAATTACTAAAAGGCATGACTATGGAAATTCATTGATACAAAATTCAGGAAAATAATAATAGACAGACTCCTTATTCTGCCACTTAAGATCCCATGTAAGCTAGTTCCAAACTATTTTCTGGACTTATTTCATCCTCTTCCCTTTAACAAATTCTGTTGCAACCAAACTATACTATTAGCCATTTCCTGAAATGAAAACTTTATCTCGTGTCTCCATGCATTCATAAAGGTCATTCCTTCTTCCTGGAATTTATTCTCCTTACAAGCACTTGAGAGGCTTCACCTTCCTTCCAGGCTTAGCTAAGAAGTCATTGTTTCCATAAAACATCAGTTATCTCCTTAGCTATCATTCTTCTTTCTGACTTCAATATCTCTTATAATTAGTTATTTATGTACATGCTGTACATAAGGTCTATAGAGCTGTTGTGCTGACCTCATTGTTATATGCTTGTGAAACACGGACAGTCTCCAAGTGACGTGCCCGGGAAACTGAATCGCTTCCGTTCGAACTGTCTGTGGAAGATTCTGAGGATCACCTGACATGATAAGGTACCAGACACCGAAGTCTTTGCTCAAGCTGAACTGGCAAGTATTCAAACTATGCTTCAGAGAGCGCAACTCCGATGAGCTGACCACATTGTTGGAATTCAAAATGTATGCGTGCCAAAAAGACTATTTTATGGAGAGCTTGCATAGGGCAGGCAATTACATGGTGGCCAGAAGAAACGATACAAGGACACTCTCAAGGTTGCTCTCAAGAACTTTGGATTTGACTTTGCAACATGGGAGACACTGGCACAGGACGGCTCAGCATGATATGCCCTCATAAGAAAAGAATCTGTGCTCTTTGAGCAAAGCAGAATTAAGACAGCACAAAGTAAATGCAGGATGCATACATTTAAGATATCTACTCCAAATATTCATTCAGACTATCAGTGTCCAACCTATGGTAGAGCATTCTGAACTCATATTGGTCTGATCAGCCACATTCAGACACACTGAAATTTTACTTTACAATGGTGATGTCATTTTGGTCCTCTTCGAAGATGAAGGACAACAACCAATCTCATGTTGCATTCCTTGATAGAATGTAAATCTATTAAGGGTAAAGAGTTTGTTATTTTTATCTTATATCTGCAGTGGGTAGTGTACTGTTTGGATCATGTTGTTTTTCATTTTTCAGTCATATCTGACTTATCAGGACCTCAACGGAGTTTTGTTGGCAAAGATTACTGGAGTGGTTTCTCATTTCCTTATCCAGATCACTTGACAGAGAAAGCGCTGAGGGAAATATGCTTAAGTGACTTGTCCAAGGTCACACAGCATGTAAGTGGCTGAGACCTGATTTGAACTCATGAAAATGAGTTTTCCCAACTTCAGGCGCAGCATTCTATCCTCTGTACCACCTAGCTACATAACTTTGATCAAAGAGCATGCTTAGTAAATATTTATTCAAATTAATCAATCATGACTGAATTACCTAATGAAATTAAACTTAAGCCATGAACATGGAAAAAAAATTCTGTTCTTTGTTGGATACTGTAGTCATAAAAAAAACAAAAAAACAAAACAAATTGTTGGAACATTCAGTAAGCAGAATTCAGAATGAGAAAGACAATCACTTGAAATATGTCCATTCATGTTTCACAGCTTCCATTACTTCATTGAAATTATTACAATAGTACCTTACTGCTTAGACATTTATTAGCTTTGTGATACTAGGCAAATCACTTAACCCAATTTACTTCCATTTTCTCATCTGTAAAATGAACTGGAGAAGAAAATGGCAAACCACTCTCATATCTACCAAGAAAATACCAAATAGGGTCACTAAGAGTCAGATATGACTGAAACAACTGAACAATAATAATACCTGACTTCTTTTTGAGTATGAAGCATTATGTAAGGGAAGTTCTGTAACATTTCTATTTTGGAGATATTATCACAGGCAGTGCATAGAAGATACAACTTTCAGGCAACCCACAACTAAAGGGAATCAGTACATTTTGTATGTAAATAATATACATTAATGATCAGCTTCTGGAATGTCTTCTTGCAGATTATATGAGGTTTTTCATGCTATTGAGAAAAAGTTTCATTTGTTTTTAAAGTGAATTTAGTTTGACAATATGACTCTTTCATTACCCAAATATATGTTTCCTTCCTTTTGTGTTTTTTTGTACATTCTTTCTACCAGTAGCCCTTGTGTCTTCAAGTAAGACAGTGTAGATGGGGAATCTTAGAAGAAATAATGTATTTTTATTGTGTATATTTTAATTCATTTTCAGACAATCAAGAATTGCATTTGTTATTTTTTAAATGAGGGAGACATTCAAATGGCTACAATTTCATTTAACACGTGGATTTAACTACTGAAACCATAATAAAAATAGTAATTAAGGAAAGTACAATTGTTTAAATTTAAAATATACAACAAATAAAGAGTAATTTTGCTTAATTTCATTCCATAAGTGGTACACCATGTGATTCTGAAGTCAGAGAGGAATTGAACTCATACTGTACAATTTTTACTGTTTAATAATGGTTTCACTTAAAAGGGAAAAATGGCTCCAGAACTCAGTCTAAATATCTTCCCATTTGGGGTAATAATACTACTCAATGAAATGATTATATCAACAAGAAAACAGTTTGCTTCAGTAGTTATAAGTATTACAGGCAAAGCAGGGGCCCTTAATGAATGTCAAGGTTAATTATCTAGCAGTAATGGCCACTGTGGAGAATGTTATGCTGTTACCACTGTAATTTTAGCAGAAAAATTTTCATATGCTTAAACTTGAAAAGTCATGACCATAAAAATCAACCACATTAAGGCAGTGGGATGTTTACAAATAACTATTACCTTCGAAATGGTCTTCTGTCCTTTTCATTTGATTTCAGAGCATGATTACCCAAATTAGAAAATATGTCACCTCACTGGTCAAGCATTCTTTTTGGCTAATGTATGTATCCTTTGGGATGATGATTCTATGGCTTTTAAGAATTCATTATTATAAAGAGTAACATTAAGTGTGCTTAAGAATGTTACATTTGGAGTCCTAAGCAGTGAGTTTGAGTCTTACCATTGAAACTTAATCAGCTGTAAGACATTGGGTTAATCACTTTATTCATCTGAATCTCATCCTTCTCATCAGCAAAACTGAGGAGTTGGACTAAAATCTCTCCTAGTTCTAACATTCTATGAAATTCTGGGCTAGGAGTGGGGTGAGGGTGTAAAGAATAAGAAAGATGGATTTAGCTAAAGAAATATTTTTTCCACTGAACAACTGATATTTCCTCTAGTTAAAAAATTAAAAGAGTTGACTATAATACATGAGCAAAAACAAAAATAAAACCCTATATGAACACTGAATAACAACAACAACAACAACTATTGGTCTTAAAGATCATATAAAATATGCAACAAAAGTCTCTATGTGACTAAATGGCTAGAGAAGTAGAATTGAATTCAGGAAAACATGATATCAAATCTAGACTCCAACATTTACCAGCTGTGTCACCCTGGGCATGTTATTTAACCTTTATGTGTCTCAATTTCATCTATAAAATGTGAGCAATAAAACCTAACTCCCAGGGTTTTTGTGAGGATCACATTTACTCCCTCCTCAACCCTTCTCCAGTTTATCATAAACTGTCCCTTCTTTTTCTTTTGTACTATGCAACAGTATGTGTGTGTGTATATATATATATATATATATATTATATATATATAATATATATATGTATATGTAAATGTATGTATATATAAATATATATATAGTGTATTATATATATATATATATATGTCATATATATATGGTAAATATTAATGTGCCTTTCTCCCCTGATATTTACCATTCTCATCTTTTCTCCCCTCTTTTCTAATTTGATGGTTATAGGTGTGAGGTAAATAGCTAGAGACATTTTTTCACAAAGAAATATCAATGAGAAAAAACGTGTGTTGGAGAGTGTTATTATCCTCATTTCACAGAAAAGGGAAACAAGATTTAAGACAATTAAATGATTTGTCCCTGGTGATACCGCTAGCTAATAAGTATCAGATCCTGGAAATTAACTTAGATATCCCAACTCGAAGAATTTGCTCTTTGTAGTACACATTTATAGTTCAGAAAAGTAAATTAAAGGAAAACATTCTTAGAATAAAATCCATCCACAATTTAGAGATTACTATATTTTGGTGTCAGTAGGAAAGTAAGAGTTTTTCAAGTACAACTTTCTAAAATTAACTGTACTGCTAAACCAAGGCTGTTTTGTTTATATTCTTCTGCCTCCATAAGATCCATCCCTCCTTTCTCCCATCTGTGAGTTCCTCCTGCAGTCTCCAATTTGCGAAAGTCATTCTTCTCCTGATAGCTCTGCTCCTGACTTTCTGGATTTCAAATTATTTCCTCAACCCCAGCATCCATCTTCCCATACTGTTTTTAGCTCTCCTTTGGATGCTGAATTCCTTTACAAGCATGCAAGCTCCTTGAGGGCAGAGGCTATCTTTCCTTTTGCTCATATTTGTACCACCAATATTTAACATCTAGCACATAGCCCATGATGAATATTTTCCCCTCCCTTTCCATGTCAAGGAAACATACTGCAGCACTAGGGATAATACTAGATTGTATATTCCTTCCTGAAAAACAAAGAAGTTACTTTGGCAAAAAATGAATACCATAAAGTATACAATTGATACTCAATATCTAAAGAATCTTTTATTATAGGAAGAGAGACCATTTTTACCCTTTTAAGAGATGATCAATAAAAAAATTAATTCAGTTCAAAATGAGTACAGAATTATTTTCAATACCCTAAATTAGAATGATGTGTCCAAAATTGCAATTATTAAATAGTTTGTGTTACATGAATATAAACCAATATTTTAGCCAAAGAGGGATAGATGATTACAAAGAGTTCAGAAATTCCCAAGAAGATTTAAAGGAAGTAAGATAGAATGAAATAAACAAAGGTAAAATAACATTATAAACAAAATAAATGAAGATAAAATTAAAAGTCAACAAAATACTGATCAAAGAAAACCAACAAATAGTACCAAAATAACTATTAAAGTATATAGCCTATCTGTATATGAATAATTATTAATAGTAATAGAGCACTTTAAAACTTTTGAAAATATTTTATGTATGTGATCCTATTTCAATATGCTTTTGAGGGGAAGTCCTGTTCTAGTTTTTCTTTTATTTGTAGTTCTAGTACCTTACACAGTTCCTGATATAGTCAGTGCTTAATAAATGCTTATAGAATTGGAGCAACACAGCACCATCATGTGCTATATACTACAGGTCTTAATGTCTCCCAACATAGAGATGAAAAAACACGTTCAGCGAAGACAAGACACTTTTTCATAGTCATGTAATCAGTACATTTCAGGGGCAGGATCAAAACTCACTTTTTCCGGATTGTACTACAGCATGCTGATTTTCTGTTAAAAAATTAGTAAACTGGTGGGGGTGTGGTGGATCCAAGATGGTTAAGTAGGATGGACCTGTAAAAGCTCCCCGCAATAGCCCATAAAATACCTGTAAAAATGACTTCAAACAATTTCTAGAGCAGCAGAAGCTGCAAAATGACAGAGTGAAAGAGATTTCCAGCCCAAGACCGTGTGGAAGGCTAACAGGAAACGTCTATCGTACCAGGCTCAGAGGTGAGCACAGCCTAGCCTTGGCTGTAGGAACAGAATTGGAGCAGGACTGAGGGGGCAGAATCCCAGGCAGCAGCTATGGTTCCCAGATTGCTCAACCCACAAATGGCAAAGACAACTTGAAAGGTCAGTGAGAAAGCTCTTTCATCTGGGAGACAAGGGAAAGTTATCTGGTCCTTCCAGTAGCAGCCACTATAGTGGCAGCATCCATTTTTGGAGCCCTTGGCTTAAAGACCCTGCAGGAATTGAGCTGCTGATCTGGATCTCAGTCCTGAGTGGCAGCCCTGGGGTGAGGAGGATCTCTGCTGGTAGAGCTGGAGGCTGTTGTTGTGAGAGAAATTTAGTCATAGATCCTGGGCAGAAAATTTTTGGTTGCCCTCATACCAGTGCCCAGACCAGGAGAAGAGTAAAGTCCATTCCCTTAATTGCGCCACCTTGGAGGAACTGAGAACTTACAGGTTCCTAGAGTATAATATCCTCTTGAGAAGGACTCAAAAGTCAAGTAACTGGCCAGAAAAAAGCCCCAAAAAGGGAAGAAAATATAAAACTATAGAATCTTACTTTCTTGGTGAACAGGTGTTTTCTTCCATTCTTTTGGAAGAGGAAGAACAATGCATACCCCTAGACAAAGACCTAAAAGACAAGGTTTCTGCATCCAAAACCTCCAAAATAAATATGCAATGTTCTCAGGTCATGGAAGAGCTCAAAAAGGATTTTGAAAATCAAATAAGAGAGGTAGAGGAAAAACTGGGAAGAGAAATGAGAGCAATGCAAGAAAACCATGAAAAGAGAGTCAACAGCTTCCTAAAGAAGACCCCCAAAATGCTGTAGAAAATAACACCTTTAAAAATAGACTAACTCAGATGACAAAAGAGGTCCAAAAAGCCAAAGAAGAGAATAATGCTTCAAAAAGCAGAATTAGCCAAATGGAAAAAGAGGTTCAAAAATTCACTGAAGAAAATAGTTCTTTAAAAATTAGAATGGAGCAGATGAAAGCTAATGACTTTATGAGAAACCAAGAAATAACAAAACAAAACCAAAAGAATGAAAAACTAAAAGACATTGTGAAATATCTCATTGGAAAAACAACTGAACTGGAAGATAGATCCAGGAGGGACAATTTAAAAAACTATAGGACTACCTGAAAGCAATGATCAAAAAAAAGAGTCTAGACATCATCTTTCATTAAATTATCGAGGAAAACTGCCCTGAGATTCTAGAACCAGAGAGAAAAATAAATATTGAAAGAATCCACCCATCACCTCCTGAAAGAGATCCAAAAAGAGAAACTCCTAGGAATATTGTAGCCAAATTCCAAAGTTACCAGGTCAAGGAGAAAATATTGTAAGCAGCTAGAAAGAAACAGGTCAATTATTGTGGAAATACTATCAGGATAACACAAGATCTAGCAGCTTCTACATTAAGGGACTGAAGGGCATGGAATATGATATTACAGAAGTCAAAGGAACTAGGAAGAGAAGTTGGAACTCAAAGTTTTAGGAACAAATGTTGAGAATTCTTTTTGCACACAACTTGGAAATAAGAACTACAAGTAATGGGGTATAGAAATCTATCTTGCCCTACAAGAAAAGAGAGATGGAAATAAGGCAAGGGAGGGGTTTGATAGAAGGGAGGGTAGATTTGGGGAAAGGGTTATCAAGAATGCATGGTATTTTGGAGTGGGAGAGGTGACAGATGAGGAGAAAATTTGGAACTCAAAATTTTGTCAAAATGAATGTTAAAAACTAAAAATAAATGAACATTAAAAATAAAATGAATAAAATTAGTAAGCTTATAGGGTGTTAAGGATATATTTTTAAATTTCATAGAAATTTTTCTTTTGGGAAATTTTTGCTTAATTTTCTTGAGGAATGTATTCAGGGTATGAGAGGTAGGAAGTGTTTGAGAGCCTGCTATCATTTGCTGTACCAAACTAAAATAGATAAACTCAATATTAAGGAAAGTTAGGAAGTGACTAATTTTGTAACTAGCATAGGACCTATGATTTTTTTAAAATCACATGTTTATATCATGTGTTGGATATTTGACTTTGATTCATTTTAAGGCCAGAAGATATCATTTCTACAGATTTATATTCGTTATATATCAGCCTAAAATTTCAAAGTGAAAGAAAGAAATCAAGCATCATTCAGAAGTGTAGATGGAAGTGATCATAGATTTCATCTATTTTACAAATTGGAAAAATAACTTCACTTAAAGATGAGTATACATGAAAATTAAAACAACTCTGAGGTACCACCTGCCACCTATCAGATTGGTCAATATGACCAAAAAATGATAAATATTAGAGAAAATGTGTGAAAATTGGAACACTGATGCATTCTCTTTGGAATTGTGAATTGATGCAACAATTTCTGGAAAAATCTAGAGAACAGAACCACGAGAACACTGTATACATTAACAACAATATTTTGTGATGACCAGTTTTAATAGGCCTAGCCCTTCTCATCAATGCAATGATCTAAAATAATTTCAAAAGACTCATGAAGGTAAATGCTGTCCATATCCAAATAAAGATCTATATAGTCTGGATACAGATCAAAGGATACTCTTTTCCTTTTTTCTTTTTCTTTTATTCTGTTTCTTCTTTCACAACATGACCAAGATGGACATGTTTAATGGGATTGTACATGTATAGCCTATATCAGATTGCATGCCATCTTGGGAAGAGGAAGGGAAGGGAAGGAGAAACAATTTGGAGTTCAAAATCTTGTAAAAATAAATGTGGAAAACTATCTTTGCATGTAATTGGAAAAAAATAAAATATTATTAAGTGGGGAAAATAAAAAATAAACAAAGATTAACGTACTCAGGGCGGAGCCAAGATGGCAGAGTTGAAAGACGCACATACACATAGCTCCAAACCCACAACCCATAGAATATCTATAAAAAAGAACCCCCGGCGAATTCTGGAGCAGCAGAAACCACAGAACAGCAGAGAAGAAAAGATTTCTGTTCCAGAGAGCCCTGCAAACCTCCTGCAAAAGGTCCTTCACGCTGTGGACATGGAACGAGCACAGCCCTCCTTGGCCACGCATCAGCGAGAGGAGCAGATCCAAGCGGGCTTCAGAGACAGAATCTCCAGCAGCCGTGCAGGTCCCTCCACCCACAGGTGACAAGGGTTGGTGAGAGGGTCTCTTTGGCAGGTCGAGAGGGGAGTGGGATGCCCCCATAACTCAGGCACCCTCGGGAGGCAGCAGCAGAGGCGGGAGCAGACTGGGCTCCCCAAGCAGGCAGGAGCCCAGATCCATTGTTGAAGGTTTCTGCACAAACCCCCTGAGGGAACTGAGCCCGTGAGGAGGCCCTGCCCCAACCTGAACACCTGAACTTAATCTCACACTGAATAGCAGCCCTGCCCCCGCCAAAAGCCCTGAGGCTGGGAAGCAGCATTTGAATCTCAGACCCCAAGTGCTGGCTGGGAGGATCTGGAGGCAAAGGGGGTGTGAAGAGATTATTCAGAAGTCAAGTCACTGGCTGGGAAAATGCCCAGAAAAGGGAAAAGGAATAAGACTATAGAAGGTTACTTTCTTGGTGAACAGGCATTTCCTCCCTTCCTTTCCGATGAGGAAGAACAATGCTTACCATCAGGGAAAGACACAGAAGTCAAGGCTTCTGTATCCCAGCCAACTCAATGGGCTCAGGCAATGGAAGAGCTCAAAAAAGAATTTTGAAAATCAAGTTAGAGAGGTGGAGGAAAAGCTGGGAAGAGAAATGAGAGACATGCAGGTAAAGCATGAACAGCAAGTCAGCACCCTGCTAAAGGAGACCCAAAAAAATGCTGAAAAAAATAACACCTTGAAAAATAGGCTAACTCAATTGCCAAAAGAGATTCAAAAAGCCAATGAGGGGAAGAATGCTTTCAAAAGCAGAATTAGCCAAATGGAAAAGGAGGTCCAAAAGCTCACTGAAGAAAATAGTTCTTTCAAAATTAGAGTAGAACAGATGGAGGCAACTTTATGAGAAACTAAGAAATCACAAAACAAAACCAAAAGAATGAAAAAATGGAAGATAATGTGAAATATCTCATTGGAAAAACAACTGACCTGGAAAATAGATCCAGGAGAGACAATTTAAAAATGATGGGCCTACCTGAAAGCCATGATCAAAACAAGAGCCTAGACATCATCTTTCATGAAATTATCAAGGAAAACTGCCCTGAGATTCTAGAGCCAGAGGGCAAAATAAGTATTCAAGGAATCCACAGAACACCGCCTGAAAGAGATCCAAAAAGAGAAACTCCTAGGAACATTGTGGCCAAATTCCAGAGTTCCCATGTCAAGGAGAAAATATTGCAAGCAGCTAGAAAGAAACAATTCAAGTATTGTGGAAATGCAATCAGGGTAACACAAGATCTAGCAGCTTCTACATTAAGGGATCAAAGGGCATGGAATAGTATATTCCAGAAGTCAAAGGAACTAGGACTAAAACCAAGAATCACCTACCCAGCAAAATTGAGTATAATATTTCAGGGGAAAAATTGGTCTTTCAACGACATAGAGGACTTTCAAGCATTCTTGATTAAAAGACCAGAGCTGAAAAGAAAATTTGACTTTCAAACACAAGAATGAAGAGAAGCATGAAAAGGTGAACAGCAAAGAGAAGTCATAAGGGACTTACTAAAGTTGAACTGTTTACATTCCTACATGGAAAGACAATATTTGTAACTCTTGAAACTTTTCAGTATCTGAGTACTGGGTGGGATTACACACACACACATGCAAACGCACACGCACACACACATAGAGACAGAGTGCACAGAGTGAATTGAAGAGGATGGGATCATATCTTAACAAAATGAAATCAAGCAGTGAGAGAGAAATATATTGGGAGGAGAAAGGGAGAAATGGAATGGGGCAAATTATCTCTCATAAAAGAGGCAAGCAAAAGACTTATTAGTGGAGGGAAAAAGAGGGGAGGTGAGAGAAAAACTCTCATCACATTCCACTAAAGGAAGGAATAAAATGCACACTCATTTTGGTATGAAAACCTATCTTACAATACAGGAAAGTGGGGGATAAGGGGATAAGCAGGGTGGGGGGGATGATGGAAGGGAGGCATGGGGAGGAGGGAGCAATTTGAGGTTGACACTCATGGGGAGGGACAGGATCAAAAGAGAGAATTGAAGTAATGGGGGACAGGATAGGATGAAGGGAAATATAGTTAGTCTTATACAACACGACTATTATGGAAGTCATTTGCGAAACTACACAAATTTGGCCTATTTTGAATTGCTTGCCTTCCCAAAGGGAAGGGGTGGGGAGGGAGGGATTAAGAGAAGTTGGAACTCAAAGTTTTAGGAACAACTTTCGAGTACTGTTCTTGCTACTAGGAAATAAGAAATACAGGTAATGCAGTATAGAATGCTATCTGACCCTACAGGACAAAAGAGAAGATGGAGAGAAGGGCAGAGAGGGATGATAGAAGAGAGAGCAGATTGGTAATAGGGGCAATTAGAATGCTCGGTGTTTTGGGGTGGGGGGAGGGGATAAAAGGGGAGAAAATGTGGAACCCAAAATTTTGTGAAAATGAGTGTTAAAAGTTAAATAAATAAATTTAAAAGAAAAAAAAAGATTAACGTACTCAGGCCTGTAAAGAAGAATTGACTTAACCAAGTTCATGCAGCCTGAATGTATCAAAATCAGGACATGTACCTATCTTCTCTGACTTTAAATTCAGTAGGAAGATTCCAGTTCAAATGTTTAGTCTCTTTGTCTCAACATAACTTTTTGTGCTTGCCTTTCCTGTGATAACTTGACTATTTTTTTTTTTCAATTGAGGAGTGATTCCTACATATTGGAAGACAGTTTTCATACTTATAAGTTACTGAAAAAAAATAGTAAATTTTGTATTCTCACATATTTTGGAAAGCTCATTAATATGTCAATTACTTTTTGAACTGAAGTTGTTATTCACAAAGCTCAGTTATTTTTGCCCCTATTACTTATAAAACATGCACATAGTTTAAAATGCTGTAAAAATAGTCTATGCCTTGTGGCAAGTATTTTTGTCAATATTTGAAGTAGGATATTACAATGAAAAGCTTTAATGTATTGTTTCTATAGTTAACTTGTTCATTTAAAACTACATAAAAATAGGAGTATTATATATCAAGTTTAAAATTATACTAAGATTCTTGTAGAGATACAAAAAACATGTTTTCTGGACACATGATTTCAGACAGGATAGTTTTTGATGAGCGAATGGAATATAATATTTAGAAAGAGAGTTTTCTGAGATGCCTGTCTGAACACAAGGACATATACACATACCTGAATGCATGCAATATATTACACATATGTACTTATGCATATGAATATATACATTCATACTTACATATAAGAACATCTATTGGCATCTTCTCTGTGTGTGCTTTTGTATGTATGTGCATGTATGTAAGCTTTCTTTATATTGTCAATATATTGGATGTTCACAGAATAGTGAATGGAAGAAATATTAGTATATTAATGTAATGGAATTCTGTTGTACCATAAACACACAAATATGAGAAAGTTTGAGAAGAGTATGGAGACTTTTTAAGCAAATGTATTATAAATGGTGACCAAGGAAACTGAAAGAATCAATGAGTAAAATTCTATATAAATGCAAACAATACTAAAAGTATCAGAATATAGATCATATATATACTGTCTAATTTTGGTTTCAGAGAGCTGATGATGAGCCATAATTTCCTCTATTTTGTAGTGAAATGAAGTATTACAAGTATGGATTTGTATACAATATCATATATAACTTCTTAGCTTCTTCAGCCTATTTTTTTCCTGTGAGAATAAAATGATTCTATTGGGTGGCAAAAGGATTTTGAGAAGTAGCAAAGGAAGAAATTATAAAATACATCAAAAACATGAAAAATGTAGGTATCTGAACTGTTCTATGCAAAGTTGCCTTTTCCTATTTGGTATCATTTAGATGTCTATGAGCATATATTACTTCATTTAGTGTTATTCATAATATTTATAATCAAAGGATCATTGAACATTTTTATTTTTTATTTTTTACCTCTATAAAGGGATCTTATATGTTTGTGACACATGCAATTATGATATCCTATCGAAGAAGAAATTTTAAAATTGCACTTTGCTCTACTGATACACTTTAAAAATTTTTTAAATAGGCACAGAGGGTTCTCATATTTATTACATTACTTTCAGGGAGAGAATAGGCACTGAAAAGTTTCTGCTTTCAAATTTTAAAGGTCACTTTGAAATGTCACTGCTTATTAATCCTTTAAATATGAAAAGATAAAGATGGTCTCAGTAGACCATCTAGCTATTGCAATTGTGCAAGTATGAAGTGAATTAGGAATAAATTTTGGTAATAAATCATTGTTTTTCTTTATTTCTCATTGTAAAGTTCTCTTTTATGGTTTTCATGTATAGGGAATCATGGTTGGGAGCGCTGAATAAAATAACATTCAGCACATAGAAAACACATTTGTTCAAGGTGTAGATGACTGAATACTCCAATCTCTCTTCTTTCACTCTAGGATATCCTTAAGACTGATTTCTTTCTGATTGTTATCCATTCTCCTATTTTCATTTTTCATTAATTATGGTTAGGCGTTTTACTCTCATCTTAAGAACTAACACAAGTCAGTTTGATGTCTTGGATTATTGTACTCTGAAAGTTGTTCTTTGGACCATTAGCAACACTCTTGTTGTAAACTGGACTTCACTGACTAGTCTCTCCACATTATTCAGAAAATGCTTCTCCATACTTTGTAAATTTTGTACGTTTCTTGTTAAAATCAAGTGTTATTCACCTATAACTTTTACTTCCACTAAAAATGAAGAGCAGGAGAGATACTAACCATAATTTAGTTTAATGACAGTCACTTCCAAAATACTAGAGGAACCATCACCTATGACCCAGGACTAAAGGTGGTTAAGAAAACTCAGCTACTACAAATTTAAAAAAATGAGCAGGCAAAGGCGAAAAAATCCAACCCATAGATACTATGGGAATAGAGAAGACCAGGGTTCACCTTCAGAGGAGGATGTCAAAGCAAAGAAATCCTCATCTATCCCAAAAAGTAATATCAAATAGTCACCTGCCCTAAAAGAATATTTAGAACTTTTAAAAGACCTTAAAATCAAATAGGAGAGATAGACTCCCTGAAAGCTGTTAAAAAAGAATTTTGATATAATAATATAAGAAATAATTCAAGAAAATTGTCCTGAAGCATTAAAACAAGACAAGAAAGTAGGGGGCAACTAGGTGTTGCAGTGGACAGAGTACCACCCCTGGATTCAGGAGGACCTGAGGTCAAATGCTACCTCAGACTCTTGCTAGTTGTGTGACCATGGGCAAGTTATTTACCCTCAATGACTTGTCAAAAAAATTAGGAAGGCATAACATGGATGGACATGAGAAGTTGAAGAAAGAAAAAAATAAGCTTGGCTTGGAAAGGGGTGGGAAAATATAGGATGGTAAAAGAAGGAATTTATCTAAAAAAATGAGTGAAGAGAAATAGGAAAGGATCCAAAGACAAGTAAAATTGAAAATTAATATCTATGGAGGAAAAGGAGGAAGGGAGGAAAAGGAGGAAGAAAGAAAAAAGATTCATGAAGTAGCAGAAGAAACATATCCAAGCAGTAGTGAAACAAAAAGAATTGTATTTAAAACTAAATTAAACAAACACATGATACCACCACTAACAGAATGTATCAACCAATTAAAAACAAAAGAACAAAACTAAAGGCATAAACAGAATGATAGAAGCAAGATCACAGAGTGGCAGTTTGAAGATAAGGAAGAGTAAAGGATACCAAAAGGTAGGGGTGATAAAAAGCACTATGGAATTTCACGAAATTAATTCAACCTAGTCTTCTAATTAATTCTTGGAATAATTCTCTATCCATTTGTAGTACCTATACAAGGCATATTGCTGATAGAATAGCAATACAAGCTATTCAACTGATTTCTGTATTTTGGGTAACAGGAAATTTTTGTCCACGTGTGTGTGTGTGTGTGTGTGTGTGTGTGTGTTTCTATGTGATACGTAGGTTGAATGAAATTTTTTGAATAGTCGTATCTCATTTAAGAGGCTCTATATGAGGGCATGATGTAGTCATGATAATATGGCCCACAAATCCAGATTCTGGAGAATCTTACAATATATTTAAATTCCTCCCCTTTTAAGTTGAAGCAGGTCGGTGTTTCAGTGGATAGAGATTTAGAGTTGAACTCAGAAAGCCCTTAATTCAAATCTGACCTCAGACATTTACTATCTGTGTAATCCTAGGCAAATCACTGAATCCAGATTGCCTCTGTTTCTGGATCTATAATATGAATTGGAGTAAGAAATGACAAATACTTCCAGTATCTTTGCAAAGAAAACTCCAAATGAAGCCACAAAGTCAGACAAGATTGAAACAACTGAACAACAACAAATGAAACCTAAGTTATACTTGACTTTCTCAATGGCAATGGCAAACATCTTTGACAAAGGTACTTCTGTTCTATGGCTTGGATGACAATAAAGGGTAGTTACATAATGTTGTATCTATCATTAGGCCAAAAAGCTTCCTTAAAACTGGAATGATCCAAAATAAAAATTGGTTTCCTCAGATTGCAGTGGGTTTATATTCCTTGGAGATTTTCAAAAAGAGGTTTTATGTTTTCGTAGAGATTGTCACATTTACGTTAAATTACATGACTACTAAAATACCTTCCAACTCTGAAATTCTGTGATGTTATAATTCAAAGTTTCTATGTCACCTACTACATAATTCTACCCCCATTCCCAATCCAATATACACATTCTCAAAAACATTTAGTGATCACTTATATTTTTCTACTTAATAGTATTTTTTCCAATTCCATGTAAAGATAACTTCTAGCATTCCCTTTCATAAGATTTTGAGTTACAAACTTTCTTCCTCCCTCCCCTTGCACCTCTCCAAGACAGCATGCAATCTAATGCAGACTATATGTGAACCATTCCATTAGATTTATTTCCACATTAGTCAAGTTGTGAGAGAAGAATCAAACCAAAAGGGGAAAATCATAAAATTAAAAAAAAAAGAAAATAGTATGCTTTTATCTGTAGTCAGACTCCACAGTTTGTTCTCTGGGTGTGAATGGAATTTTCCTTCCTGAGTCTTTTGGAACTGTCTTAGATCACTGTACTCGTGAGAAGAGCTAGCTCTATCAAATCTGGTCATCACACAATGTTGCTGTTGCTGTGTACAATGTACTCTTGGTTCTACTAACTTCACTTCGGATCTGTTCATGTAATTCTTTCCAGGTGTTTTTGAAATCCACCTGCTCAACATTGCTTACAGCACAATAGTACTCCATTACATTCATATGCCACAACTTGTTCAGTTATTCCCGAAAAGGTGGGCATTCTTTCAATTTCCAGTTTTTGGTCAGCACAAAAAGAGCTGCTATAAATATTTTGCATTTCTACATCTTTTCCCATTTTTATTATCTCTTTTGGAAACAGCCCTAAATGTGGTATTGCTGGGTCAAAGAATATTCACATTTTTATTGCCCTTTGGGCATAGATCCAAATTGCTCTCCAGAAAGGTTGGATTAGTTCACAACTCCACCAACAATGTATTAATGCTCCAATTTTCCCACACCTTCTCTGACATTTATCATTTTCCTGCTTTGTCATGTTAGCTAATCTGATAGGTGTGACGTGGTATTTCAGAGTTGTTTTAGTTTACATTTGTCTAATTAGTAGTGATTTAGAGCATTTATTGGACTAAAGGTAGCTTTAATTTCTTCATCTGAAAACTGCCAGTTCATATCCTCTGATAATTTATCAATTGAAGAATGATTTGTATTCTTATAAATTTGATTTAGTTTTCTGTATATTTTAGAAATGAAGACATTATCAGAGATAATGGCTGTAAAAATTGTTTCCTACCTCTCTGCTTCCCTTCTCATCTTTGTGACATTGGCTTTGTAGTGCCAGTACTTTTTAATTTAACGTAAGTGAAATTATCCATTTTACATTTCATGATGCTCTCTCTTTTGTTTGGTCATAAATTCTTCCCTTCTCCATAGATCTTACAGGCAAATTATTACTTGCTCTCCTTGATTTATTATGGTATTACTCCTCAAATCTAAATTGTGTACCCATTTATACCTTATCATAACATATGATGTGAGATGTTTGTCTATGCCAAGTTTCTGTCATACTAGCTTCCAATTTTGCCATCAGCTATTATCAACGTGAGTTATTATCCCAGAAGCTGGAGTCTTTGTGCTTATCAAAGAACAGATTACTATCGTAATTGACTACTGTGTCTATCCCACTGATCTACCATTTTATTTCCTAGTCAGTACCATTGAGAGTTATTGTGGTGTAATTTAATTTTAGATTTGATATGACTGGGCCACTTTGCCTTGCATTTCTTTTCATTAATTCCTTTGATATTCTTGACTTTTTGTTCTTCCAGATTAATTTTGTTATGATTTTTTCTAGCTCTTTAAATATTTTTGATAGTTTGATTGGTATGGCACTGAATAAGTATATAAATTTAAGTAGAATTGTCTTTTTTATTATATTAGATCAGCCTGAAACCATGAACAATTTGTATTTTCCCAGTAATTTAGATCTGAGCGTGACCACTTATATTTTTCTACTTGTTTCAACATTAATTTCAACATTACTCTCATTGCATTTGGATGAAAGTGGGAATAACATACACATTCATTTAGATATAGGAATCTACATTACTCTATAGGAAAATTAGAGAAGAAAGAAGAAATAAAGGGAAGGGGTGGATAGAAGAGAGGTCAGATTGTGTGAGGTGGTTATTAGAAGGAAAACACTGTTGAGGAGGGAAAGGGTGAAACAAGAGAGAAAAGTAAAACTGGGCAGGGGAAGAGGGTATGATGAAGAGTGTGAGTGTGAAAAGTGTTGTGTATATGTGTTCATATAGTTGCTGTATTTGTCTTGGCAGGTAGACTCCCAAATATTTTCTATTGTCTACATTTACTTTAAAAGGAATTTCTCATTCTATCTCTTACTGCTGGGCTTTGTTAGTAATGGACAGAAATGAAGATAACATAAGTGGGTTTATTTTATATCCTGTAACTGCTGAAGTTGTTAATTATTTCAAGTAGGTTTTTTTTTTTTTTGGTTGATTCTCTAGAATTCTCTAAGTATACCTTCAATATTATCTTCAGGGTGACAGCTTTGTTTCTTCATCACCTCTTCTAATTCCTTCAATTTTTTTTTTACTTTTATTGTTTAAGATAACATTGAATAACTGTTGATAACAGACTGCCTTGTTTTACACCTGATTTTATTGGGAATGATTTTAGCTTATCCCCATTACATAAAATCCTTGATGATGACTTTAGATAGACAGTATTTAATATTTTAAGAAAAATTTCATTTATTCTTATGTTCTCTAGGCCTTTTTTTTTTTTTTTAACAGGAATGGATGTTGTATTTTGTCAAAAAGTTTTTTGGCCTCTATTGAAATAATCATATGTTTTCTGTTTATTTTGTTACTGATAATATTAAGACAGCTCAGCATTCCTGTTATGAATCCCACCTGATCACAGTGTATTATATTTGTGATAAATTGCTATAATCTCTTTGCTAATAATTTGAAAATTTTGAGGGTATTAATTGTTTCTATGATTTGTTGTTTGATCCATTCATTCTTTAGATTAGATCATTTAGTTTACAATTAATTTTCTTGTATCTTTCCTTGGCACTTTATTGCACGTAATTTTTATTGCATCACAATCTGAAAATATCTTTCTCCACTGGATTATGACTTTTGAATGTTATAGAATGTGGTCAGTTTTAATGTAGGTGCCATGTATCACTGATGAAAAGGCATATTCCTTTCTATCCCAATTCAGTTTTCTCCATAGGTCTACCACATCTATTCACCTCCTTAAATTCTTTCTTGTTTATTGTGTGGTTAGATTTATCTAGTTTGGAAAGAGGGAGGTTGAAGTTCCTTACCAGTGTAGTTTTGCTATTTTTTCTTGCAATTCAACTTCTCCTCTAAGAATTTGGATTCTATCCTCCTTGATGTATGTATGTTTAGTATTAATATCAGTTCATTTTCTATGGTACCTTTTAGTAAGACATAGCTTCCTTTCTTATCTCTTTTCAGTAGATCTGTTTTTGATTTTGCCTTGTCTGAGTTCAGGATTACTATCTCTTCCCTTTTGTTTTTACTTCTGCTGAAGCATAGATTATGCTCCAGCCTTTTACCTTTACTATGTGTGTATCTCTCTGCTTATAATGTTTCTTATATATGACATATTATACGATTATGGGTTTTAATCCACTCTGCTATCCATTTCCATTTTATTGGGACAGTTCATCCCATTCACACTCAGTTATTATTACTGTGTCCTTCTCTACATTCAATTTCCACTATCCCACTCTGGTTTATACTTTTCTCTTTTGCTTCATCCTTTCCCTCTTCATCAGTATTTTGCTTCTAATGATCACCTCACATAATATGCCATCTCTTGTATCTGCTACCTTCTTTTTTCCCTTTTCTTCTCTTATTTCCCTGTAGAGCAATGTAGACTTCTTTAATCAACTGAGTGAGTAAGTTATTCCCTCTTTCATTCAAATCTAATGAGAGTAATATTCAAACAATGCTCACCCCCACTTCCTTCTTTCCCTCCATTGAAATAGATCTTTGTACCTCTTCATGTGGTACAATTTACCTTTTTATGCCTCTCTGTTTTCTCCTCTCCCCGTACAATCTGTTTTTCACCCCTTAATTAATTAATCTTATCATCTCATCACATCAAAGTCAATTTATACCCACATCCTCTGTATATGTATACTACTTCTACATGCCACAATAGAGATACAACTCTCAAGAGTTATAAGTATCATCTTCCTATGCAAAGATGTAAATAGTCTAACCTTATTGAATAGCATATGTTTTCTCTTCCTGTTTACCTTTTCACACTTCTCTTGATCCTTGCAGTTGAAGAATGAATGTTCTACTCTCTGTTGTTGTTTTTTTTTTCATTAGGAATGAATGAAAGTCCTCTATTTCATTGAATGTCCTTCTTTTTCCCCTACGCTCCAAAAGGAGATCTCAACTTTAAAAGCTAAGAAATAGACAAATAACATAAGAAAGAAGTAAAAACAAACCTTGACCAGAGAGAATCATTTTATTTGTCCCAAGCTTCATCTGATGGGGATCAGGAACTGTTCACTGATTTCGTGGGCTGGGGTGTTGGGTGCTGCTAGCTGAAGGCTTTAGGGGTTTGGCAGCTTATCTGGGACTGAACTGGGGTCCTAGTGGTGGTATCTAGTATTTGCTGAGGCCAAATATTTCTATATTTCCCCAAAGCTACACTGAAGTATAAAAAAGTCTGATCCCTGAAGGATGCCTGTTTGTCCTGGGTTGTGCAGTAGCACCTGGATGTCTGGCAGCAGGAAGATGCCCAACTTCCCTGGACTGTGCTGAAGCAAGTAGAGACTAGGCTGCTAAAGGATGCCTTCCCACCCAGAACTGTACTGAAGCACATGGTGGTTCCTCGAAATGGGGTCTGAGTGTTCCCTTGGGTGTGCTAAGTCACATGGTCGCCTTAGTATTGGTATTTGCCTCCTCCAGCATCCTGGAGCTCAAGATCTCCTTCTTGTTTGTTGAAGTTGGCCTTGATGATGGCTTGCTGTGACACTTTCTGTCCCATGCTGTGTTCCCCTTTTACCAGAGTGATGCTGGGGAGGGATCTGTAAGTCTCCACAACTAAAAGATTGCTCCATCCTGTCTTTCTACTGATTCTACTGTTCCAGGATTTGTTCTGGGGTGCTATTTTATGGTTGTTTTGTTGTGAACATGGAAGAGGGATAATAAGTTATTACTTACTCCACCGACCACTTACCATTTCTTGAAGAAAATACAAATTCTTAAATATTGTCTTTAAAGTCCTCATAATTTTACTTTTCACTTATCTTTCTAATAATTTCATATTTCTTCCATTTTGATACTCTAGGTTTCAATCAAACTGCCTTGTTAGCTCTTCCTCATATACAACATTCCATTTTCTATATCCAAACCATGGGTGAAGTAGTTCCATATCTAATCCAAGTTCCAAAGTCCATTATTATAGGACTCTTTCCACATTGGTCGACATCAATGTTCTATCCCTATGTGAGAGGTGGGGCAAAGTTAAGGAGAAAGTCTGAAAGAGAAACAGTCTACCCCTTTAATGCTCTTTAGTCTCTTCAAATCTCCAATCTTTTTTTTAATTTTTTAAATTTATTTATTTTTCATTTCTTTTTTTTTTAAATTTATTTTTAACACAGTTTAAAAGACATAAAGAAATTCAATTTTTTGTTCAGGTAATACTTCTTTTTAAAGCATTTACAATATGTACCACAAAAGAAATTTTTTTTTTAAAACATCAACCAACTGACACACAAGTAATATTTATGTTGCTAACTTCACAAGCTCTTGACCTAATTGTCTCCACAGCATTATTAATTAGAGGACCCTAACTTACTGTTGTTGGTCTAAAGTTTTATGCCTAATAGCTTAATTTTAGACAGCCTTGGATGTTCCCCTACCCATAATCTGTAATTGAATAGGTCTGGTATTAAGCTTACAAACCTTTTGACTATGGGAAATTGCCACCAATAGTAAGGACATTACGGGGATACAATATCTCCCCAACTTCATGTAAATTCCAGGCAGGATTAGATTATTCATTTGCACTCAGTCAGGCTTAAAGTCTGCCAGATGTCAGTGGAGAAATTGAGTCAGGAGAATCCCACCTCGGTCCACACTGAACAACTGCTCTTCCACCCTTCTCTTGAGATCACCTATGCAGTTCATACCAGCATCTCATCAGCTTACTGGCATCATGCATTGGAGGCTCAGATTGCCTTTCTTGCTTCCCATACCTGGAGTTAGACTCAGAAGAACAGTCATTTAATAGTCCTATAGCATCTAAAAATGGCAAGTTCCAATAACCAGGTTTCAAATATAATTTTACTTTGACTTTGCTTAAGGAATATCTTTTCAGGGAAGTCTTAAGTGGCTTACATGCCTTTCTATACATGTTCTAGTTATGATTAAATGGCAATCATAAAATCAAATTTACCATTAAAATCTTGACTTTTCCATCAATGCCAAATTTTACCTGAGGTTACCTTCCTCTAGGAAATTTAGACTGAAATTCTTATCTCCAAACTAAAGATGTCACTGATTTATTCTCAGTAATTAATTCAGTCTATTGTTTTAATAGTAATTGCTTTTACCTCACTTTGTAACATGACCAATTATTCTCCCCATCACTCCCCTCTACCCTCTTGCTAATACCTTGCATTCTGACTACTCCTTCCCTCAATGGGTCCTCCTATCCATCACACCCCACCCCTCTCCTATCCCCATCTTCTCTCTTTTCTTGCAGGGGAAGATAAATTTCCATACCCCTATCCCTGTAGTTCTTATTTCCCGATTATATGCAATAAAAATTCTTGACATTTGTTTCTAATACTTTGAATTCCAACTTCTCTCCCTCCCCCCCCTCCCTCCCCAGCCCTACTGAGAAGGTAAGCAATTCAATACAGACTAAATATGTGTTGTTTTGCAAAAGACTTCCATAGTAATCGTGTTGTGTAATATTAATTATATTGCCCTCTGACCTACCCTATCCCCCCTTATTTTCCCCCCTACAAGTGACCTTGTCCCTTCTCAAAAGTGTTTATTTCTAGTGACTCCCTTCTTCCATTTGCCCTCCCTTCTAACATTCCCCTCTCTCAACTTGTCACCTCCTCTCCTACTTTTCTGTGGTGTATATAAATTTTCATATTAATTTTAGTGAGTATGTTATTCCCTCTTTCAGCCACATGTGGGGAGAGTAGCTTTATTTTTCCGCCTCTCCCCTTCTCTCTTATCTCCTCCATTGAATAAGATTTTTCTTATCTCTTTTATGAGTTATTGCCTGCCCCATTCTTTTACTCACTTTCTCTTCCCAAAATTTTCCTCCTTCACCCCCTAATTTTTATTTTATTGTGTGTGTGTGTGTGTGTGTGTGTGTGTGTGTGTGTGTATCATCTGTTCTGGTATAACACACCCTGTACTTTCCATCCATGTGTATGTGTGTGTGTGTGTGTACATACCATCTCTCCAACTATCCAAATACTGAGAAAAGTTTCAAGAGTTAAAAATATTTTCTTTCCATGTAGTAATGTAAACAGTTCAGTTTTAGAGAATCTTTTATGATTTTTCTTTTCTGTTTACCTTTTCATGCTTCTCTTGATTCTTGTCTTGAGAAGTCAAATTTTTAAATACAGATCTGGTTTTTTCCTCAACATGAAATCTTGAAATTTGACTATATCATTGAATAATCATTTTTTCCCCTGAAGTATTATATTCAGATTTGCTGGATAGGTGATTCTTGGCTTCTATCCCAGTTCCTTTGACTTCTGAAATATCCCACTCCAAGCCCTTCGATCCCTTAATGTTGAAGCTGCCAGATCCTGTGTTATCCTGATTGTATTTCCACAGTACTCAAATTGTTTCTTTCTGGTTGCTTGCAGTATTTTCTCCTTGATTTAGAAAATCTGAAATTTGGCCACAGTATTCCTAGAAGTTTCTCTGTTTGGGTTTCTTTCAGGAGGTGATCAATGAATTCTTTCAATATCCATTTTATCCTCTGATTCTATAACATCAGGGCCATTTTCCTTGATAATTTCATGGAAGAGAATGTCTAGGCTCTTTTTTTGATCATGGTTTTCAGGTAGTCCAATAATTTTTAAATTATTTCTCCTGGATCTATTTTCCAGTACTTGACTTCTGAGTTTCCTCTCCACAACAACTTTGCCTGCAGTTCCTCTTGGGGGCTGATTCAAATATGATGCTCCCAAGCCTTAAGGGTTTTTGGTGGGGGTGGGTGGGGCTGCTATTCAGTGTGAGATTAAGATCAGCTGCTTAGGTGAGGGCAGGGCAGCCACACCAGGCTCAGTGCCCTCAGGAGGCTTACAATGAGACCTTCAACAATGCATGCATTCTACTACCTGCTTTGGGATCCTTGTCCACTGCTGCCTCTACTGCTGCCTCCTGAAGGGGCCTGAGTTATGGAGACACCCCGCTTCCCTCTCAGCCACCTGAAAAGGTCCTCTCACTGACCTTTGGTGCCTATGGGTTGAGGGATCTACACTGCCACTGGAGATTCCATCCCTGAGGCCTGCTCAGATCTGCTTAACTTGTTGTGGCATGGCCAAGGCAGGGCTGGGATCTCCTCTGCATCTGGTGTGCAACAGACCTTTCCTGTCAGTTTTTCAGGTCTCTCTGGAACAGAATTCTCCTTCACTCCATTGTTCTGTGGCTTCTGCTGCTCTAGAATTTGTTGAGAATTCTTCTTTACAGGTATTTTATGGGCTGTGGGGTAAGAGCTAAGCATTTGTACATCTTTCTACTCCTCCATCTTGGCTCCTCCTCCATATCTCAAAACTTTTAAGACTTTGTAGTCACTTTTGGTGTTTCTGACTTCCAGCTTCAAAAGACAAGATAAAAGATGTCAGTCTCACTTCAAGGTAGTAAAGGAAAAGACTCTAGGAAGAAGTCAACATGAAAAGAACTGGTAGTTTCCATCATGCCCCTATCCCCAGCTTGCGATGCTTGAAAGTTTTGAGTATATGCCCCATTGGATGAGATTTGGGACAATTTCTTTCTTGGTTGATCTGGATTACTTTACTCTCAATTTCTCTAGATATTCTTTCCTTGGTTTCATATTTGGAGTTAATATGGATGTTTGCTTCTTTGCTAATGACTGTTTGTTCATTGTGGAGCAAATATTTTATGGGAAGAGAGTCAAACCTTAGACTTCGGTCATCCTTTCCCCTTTATTAAACAGAATTTTAGCTTGATTCTGAAAACTGCATCCTTTCAGCTATCAATAATATTTAAGGAAGCAAATATATTTAATTCTAACCTGATACCTCCTCTCTCTGAGGAGAGTAGTGTTGCCAAGATTCTGACCCCAACCTTTTTCTTTCCCTCCTGACAGAAAGTAGTCTCCCTTGGATTAGGATGGCAGAAAAAGACTAAAGATGTACATTCTGCCTTTCTTTGAGTAAAGCAATGGCCTTCCCGTACTACATTTGGAGGACAGTGTTTATTATATTTTTAATATAATGAGAGCCTAGTGACTGGTCTAATAGTCCTAATTCTCTTATCATGAATTGATTTCTCTGCTCTTACTCTGCAATTACTATTTTTATGTACTTATCATCAAGATCTTTATAGGTTTGCTGGTCTACATACAGGGTATCCATTATGTTAAGATGACTATTAGTATATTCCTACTGTGGCTGTTGAATATGTACCCTAAAAGTCTTTACAGCAGTTTTGAGCAGAAAAGAAGTTGCATCTGGGTTCAATTTTCCTGCCTCGTAATAATAAATACAGGATCCCTTACTGGATACATCACTTTTGGTAGTTATAACTGGTTCAGAAGGTTTTTATACAACTGGTGTACAAGCCCATTTCTTCAATCTTTGCATAACTGAGTATTAATCTATTTTCTTCACCTGCTTATTAGGAAGTCTTCTTAGCTCTTCTCTTGGAAATGGGTGGTTGCAGTGAATAGTTCTGATAGAGCCGTTATATTTCCTGGGTCTCTTTTGCAAACAGGCAATTTTCCCAAATGTTTCTAAATGCTCAATATATTTAAATTATTTTGCATGACTTGGCTTTCCATTAATTAACTAACTTGAGTATCTCTTGAGTGCCAAAATTTTCAGTAGCACTCTGTATCCTTTATGAAGATCTGGACACTGTACTCTGTCATGGTAACGTATTTTATTTCTGCAACAGGTTTTTAGAGATGAGGCTATGGCTAGTTGATAGGCATCTTTCATTTTTCCCTCAACTAAGAGATGCAGCAAATGGCGGTAGTTGCATCATCTGAGGTATGAGGATAGAAAGCAATTGGCAGGCACAGTTCTTTCCCAAATAAGAGCAAGTATATGGCATTGTTCGTGGTGGTACAGTATGCATGTGCTAGAAAATAATACGTTAACTCCACCAAGGCACTTGTTCTTGTCTGAAAGTATGTTCTGGTCTCCAGTATGTTCAATAGAGTACAATTAAAACTTTCAGGATATGCTTCCTTGAGTATGATAAGGAGTAGTACTAAAACTTTTGAGACCTGCCAAGGCTAATATTTTATTCAGTAACTTGCTTTATCATGTTCATTAATTCATTGATTGATGAGGAAGCCTGTATTAGAATATTATCAGATATTTTTCAGCTCTAAATCTCTGATTCTATCCCAGAATCTACTTCAACATCACAATTAGGAGAAAATATCATGCTTAGGAGACAATTGATATTATCTAGAAAAGCAATCATGAGTTAGTCCTCCACACTTGATAACCTTGAAATAAAAGTTATAAATCAAGATAGTTAATTCATAATGGTGTTAATCCTCAGCATCTTCTTAGGATTAACAGGAAAAAACATTTCTGTGGTAAATCTGAGCACAATAATCCAGATTTTTTTAAGACTCAAATGTATTTCAATACAACTTGAATCAAGTTGGTTAAGGCTAAAATAGTTTTCATATATCATTTCGTATATTGATAGATATTCATAGATCAACTACATTGATAATTCAAGTAGTGCTCATGACATCTGTGTAGCATTAAAAAAGGAAACCTCAGAATGGTGGATCAAAGTTTTACCTAAAGTTAGATTACAAATTGAGATATGCAAAGAACCTTACAGGTCATCAGGCCTAACACCTTCATGTTTTATAAGAGGAAATGAAGTACTAGAGACATAAAATAGTTTACTTCTAGCTCTACAAGGCAGTTAAATAAAAAATCTAGGGAAACGCAAGTCTGAAAAATTCTTTTTTCCACATCTTTTTCGTATTGAAACAGATTATGCCAGCCTGGGATAGATTATTTGGTACTTACAAAAAAATGACTCCTCTTAACACCTTTAGAACTTGATATGGGTATGGCACTGTGGTAGTAATATGCTCAAGTTGTATTCTTCAAACTCAAACTTAAGTAGAAAAGTGAAATAAATTTAAAAAATTCAAGCAAAGTAACAAACTTTCCTCATATTTTGCATATATTTTTTTCTGCATGAGAAACCAGTCTTCTGATACATGTAATCTAATGATATAATTATGCTATTTTTATAGAGGCTGGAGGAGTAAAGATGAAGCACAGTGTATCAGTGTCTTTCTATGTCTGTTCAGAGATCCCAAATCAAATATTTTGGTCAAAATTGATACTTTAGTGCCCATTCAGAAGCAACAAAAATAGTTTCAGGGCATATGCCTGGATGAGTGCATGACTTTTTCTACAAATCCAAAAATTTCTGATTTCATATTTCTAACTTATTGGATTCTGAGGAAGTTACAGAATGCAAGGGAGCAGTCTAGGCTATGTGGTTATATAAGATAGCAGATGGCACTGGAAGCATATTATGTGTACTGAACATAGACAGGGTATTGTTTTGCAGAAATAAATCTCAAATGGATAAATGGGACTATTTTTTAGATGTTTTTAAAGCAAAAGGTAGTTATGTATTCTAGAGAATACAAAAATATTTACATGAAAGAAAGGTTAAGGGGCACTGTTATTCCTGATGCAATACACAGGAGCCTGACAAGTAAGAAACTTATGTGAACAGTGCAAATGGTAATTTGAGTACAGTACTTGAGCATATGCAAATATATATCCTATCTCAATATTCTTACTGCCACCAACAGCCCTGCCATATGACCAGTCTAAAAAAAAAAAATGAATTCATTTTTAGCTCCCTCCCTCCAGACCCTAACATGTGATTCATCTTCAAGTTTGGGAAAAGGATGGACAATTGCTTTTAGTTCTTTATTGTCCATAGACCAAGTTCAGTCCAGTTGAACTGGTCTTCTTAAAAAGAGAGTATAAGTTCTCTGCCAATGTCATCAACTCTTGTGTGTATGTGTGTGTGTGTGTGTGTGTGTGTGTGTGTGTGTGTGTATGTGAATGTGTGTGTGGGAAGGGAGAATTATTGTAAACTAAGGTTTTAGTGTAGGAAAATACCCAAGGCACAATGCAAATGAGGTTTAAGAGAGATATTTATTTCCTCCACTCCAAATAAATGCTTAACATATAAAAGGCCCTTTAAAGCATACTGGAAAAGACCTAAAAGATGATATAATAACCAACAACTGCTATTGTACTCTTTAGAAGGTTTGTATTGAAACATTAAAACGTGACAATTCATAGAAACATTGAATAACTGTTTACCTACACCTCACATCTCTACTTCCCCCTACCTTCATAACTTCTGACAAGGCAGGGAATGGATTGGACTTATCTATTGTTGGTAGCCATCTTCCTCTTCAAGTGTTACAGGTGTGAGGACTATGTCCAGTATTATAGGTGGCACTGACAAAAAAACTCAGGAATTATGCACCATTGATAGTCATAGGATTAGATGCAAATGACTACTGTTTTGTCACCTGTATTCAGGATAAAGCACCAAAGAAAAGAGAAAATGAGGATATGAGGTCCAGGCTCGGGCTTGCCTACTCAGCATGTTTAACAACTGCCATGTGGAGCAGGGAAAGGAAGTGCAGAAATTCTACCCCACACAGTAAATAAAGAAACAAAAGAACTTGGTGAGAGTTATTTCTCTTTTTTAAAAGTTATTCTTACTTTGTTTTTAATTTATGGCCTAAAACAAGCATTTCTCTTTTAAAGTCTACTGAGTTTTGGGTTTCTCTGGGCTCAGTAGGCAATCCCTTTAATATATTCCCCTTCTCCTACTGCTGTCCTGCTATGTCATCTCAAACTCCTTCAGTGCTAAGCATATACATCTGTGGAAGTAGCCATGACAGCTCAGCTCAGCTCATGCATGCTATATGGGTAAGTCCTTATAGATCTATTCCCATGCATGCTCTACTGTATGTGCTCCAATTTATCTCTTGTTAGTTATAACCAAAAAAAAAATCAACCAAGGCACCGTTTTTGTTCCTGTTTTTGTCTTCACTCCAGCATATAATATATCCTCAAATCCATTGGATTTTAAAACATTTCTTTCCAGTCTTGTTTTGATATTTTCCATGGAAAGTATACTAGCCCAATAACAAATGTAAGTTTCAGTTTCTATAGAAGGTTTCTGATCTCCTATTTCATTCAATCAGTAAACATGTTCGAAGTGCCAATTATGTTTCAGGCACTATGCTAAGTGCTGGGGATACAAAAAAGAGAAAAGACAGGCTCTGCCCTCAAGGAACTTATAATCTAATGGGCAAGATAACATTTAAACAAATATATACAAAACAAGCTATATAGGAGATAAATAGGAAACAATTAAAAGAAGGAACTTACTGGAATTAAGAAGGTTTAAGAAAGGATTATTTTAGAAGGTGGGATTTGGGTTGGGACTTAAAAGAAAACCACTGAGGTCAGCAATCAGAGCAAAGGAGGAAGAGAGGTCCAATAATGGGGATGTTAAGACTGTGTCTGGAAAAGCCAGCAAGCAAATGTCACTAGATCAAAAAGGATGTGTTAGGGAGTAAAGTGTAGGAAGACTGGAAATGCAGAAGGGGGCTAGGTTATGCAAACCTTTGGATGCCAACAGAGTATTTCATATTTGCTCCGGGATGCAATCAGATGTAACTAAATTTTTTTGAGGGGGGAAGTGACATGATCAGACCTGAATTTTAGGAAAATCACTTTAGTGGCTGAATAGAGAATGTATTGGAATGAGGAGACACTTGAGGCAGGCAAACCCACTAGCAGGTTATTGCAATAACCAATGTGTGAGATGATGACAGCCTTCACTGTAGCAGTCATAGTGTCAGAGGAGAGAAGGAGGCATAAAAGATGATAAAAAGATAGTTTTAATAGGCCTTTGCCATAGTGTGGATATCGGGGAAGAGAATGAATGATAGGAATACAGGTTCACTAGTAGATTGTGAGCCTGAGGGGTTGGGAGGATGGTGATGCCCTCTACAGTAATAAGGGGTATAAAAGATAGGGAAATTTTAGGGTGAAAGTTCTGTTTTCTATATACTGAGTATAAGGTTTCTACTGAACATCCAGTTTGAGATGTCTGAAAGAAAATAGGAGAAGTGATATTGGAGGTCAATAGGGAGATTTAGGGCAGGAAAGGTAGACTTGAAATTTGTCAGCATAAAGACGGCAATTAAATTGATAGGAGCTAATGAGATCACCAAGTGATTTATGCTAATAGTAATTTTGGTGTAGAGGAGCCAGCAAAGGAGACGGAGGAGGAGTAGTCACATAGGTAGTAAGAGAACTAGGAAAGAATACTGTCTTAAAACCCAAGAGAGAATAGAGTATCATGGAAGCTTGAGTGACCAACAGTGTCAAAGAGAGGTCAAGGAACATAAAGAGAAGGCCATTGCATTTGATGACAAGGAGATCATTAGTAACTTTGGAGCAAACAGTTTCAGTGGAATATAGTCAGAGGTCAGATTGTAAGGGTTTAAGAAGAGAGTAAGAGGAGAGAAAATTGAGGCATCTATTGTAAACGGCATTTTACAGCAGTTTAGCAGCAACAACCAAAAGAGATATAGGCCCATATTTAGCAAGGGTGAAAGGATCAGGTAAGGAATGTTTTGGGGTTTTTTCACTTTTGCTTTTTAGGACAGAGAAGACATGTTCATGTTTGTAGGATATGATCCAGTAGAGATGGAGAGTTTCAAAAGAAGAGAGTGGGGAGGACAGAGGAGATAATCAGTTGAAGGAGATGGGATGGAGTGGGATCTACTTGAACAAATACAGCCTTGATAAGGAGTAAGGCTGTTTCCTGTGAAACAGGGGTGAAGGAGGAGAAAGTGAAGAGAAGAGAAAGTGAAAGAAGACCCCCTGAGAGACAGTAAATAAACAAGAAGGGTGAAGGAGGAATCATGAAGAGTAGTCTATTTTTTTCTGTAACATTTGAGGCAGATTTGATCTATTTTATTACATAGTCTCCCTTTTTCAATACATTACACATATACTGGATATCTAAGTGACCTGAAAAGAGAAGTGTAACTTCACAGGGTCTCTATTTTACTCCCATAGAGTTGCTGATGCATCAAGAGAATTAGACTCAGAGCAGATTTATCTGTTAGAGCTTTTATTAATAACTTTCAGGGAATTAGGGGGTCAATAGATCCCTAGTTTTATTTTGTGACTTTCATGCTTTAAAGGTTTGACCACGAATTAAATGATAACTTTCATCTGTCTTTTTCCTAAGATCTCACAAATTATAATGGTCCTTTTCTGACTTGCTGGAATACAAATATCTTAATTTCTAGTGTTTAAAAAAGTCATAAAACTGACCCTGCATGTTACAGAACAATCAACCTCATTAATGTTGGTGTTAAATTGTGTGTGAGATTTTTATTGCAGTTGTAGGAATCTAACAAAGGGATACTGAAAAGGTTCATTTTTTAAAAAAATCTGGTGATATAAACTTCACATCAATTTAAATATTTTAAGAGAACACAACAATTTTACTGACCTAATTATTGGTCAGTATGTAATTTTCATCTTCACAAATGTCTCCAAGTACAAATTCATAAAAGATGGAATTGTTTTTAACTAACAACTTCAAAATATTTTTGAATATTTATGATTTATTTTAATTAAAAAATCAGATCTCCTCTCTAAGTTTGTTTTTTCTTATACTTTTTGTATTTGTGTTTAGTTCTGGATGTCACATTTATAGAAGGGCATTGAAATGCTGGAGGGTATTTAGCTAAATAGGTTTCAAGTTCATGCCTTGGGAGGACCTGTGGAAGAAATTGAAGATATTTAGCTTAGAGATGAGAATTCTTTAAGTACATGAAGTACTCATGGAAGGGTAAAGATATATACTCTGTTTATCCCAGTGGATACAATTAGGAAAAATGAATGGGCATTTCAAAGAAGTGGATGTTATATTTGATATTTGGGGGGGGGGGGGGGAGGCATCCTAAGTTTAAAAATGAGTTAGGAGTAGGTCTCCTCATTTTGCAGTTCTTCCATCAAAATCTAGATAAACACATTAGGAAGAATGAAAAGTAAGGTTTTGGGAGAGTTATCACCTGAACTCTATAGCCTATGAGGCCACTTCCAACTCAGAAAATTGTATTCTTCTGTCTATAATCACACTTTGGAATATATTAGGAGGGTTCAATATACTCTACAATTAAATAAATCCTTTGATAAAGCAAAAGCATTTTTATAGTGTGACTCTGTATTTTGAAATTTAAATTTTAACATATTGTGTTTTTTATAGGAAAAAGATATGACCCTGCCCTCAGTAAATTTATACCAGACAGGACTAAATTTTAATCCTTAAAGGATTTTAATTAAATCATATCTTTGAACTTATTGATTTGAAAGTCCCTTCTAATGTCATTAATTATAGCTCATTCATGCCTGGCAATCTGATGTGGCATTTGTTCATGTTCTTCCATAATTAAACCAATTAAATAGGTATCCATGGAATATCTACAGTACATTCAACATTGTTCCAAATATGTAAAGGGTTACAGGAAAATCTAATTCACAGTTTCTATTTGAAAGGAATTTATGTCATATGGGAATACACAAGACATAGAGACATGATTCAGTTAAATAGCCATAGAAGTATATGATTAAGTAGCAAAATGAGAGGTAGCGAGCGACAAGAGGAGTTCATTTGCATAAAAGAGTAAATTTTTAGAAGGTTCTTTTGATTCAGATGAATTGTTACTTTCTTATTCTTGCAATTTATCTTTGTTCTCATGTTAAATGTCAGCATTCATCTCACTTAAATGCCCTTCAAAAAGAGTTTGTTGTATTTTGAAACAGCCATTTCAAATATGTATACGCATACACACACACACACACACAAAACTGAGTAGTATAAAAATGTTGTTGAAATTAAGCAAGGTTTTCGAAAATCCAGTTGCAATCTATAAAAATGCAGTCTTAAAACCATACTAACACTATTGGGATGCTACATACAATATACTGTGTACACATACATAGATATACATATATCCCTAGACTAATAATACTTAAGGCAAATAGATAGATCTAATTCTAGTCCCACACCTCTCCTCCCTCTGAGAAGAAGAGGATCCCTCTGGTCACAACTTCCTGATTCCCTTTCTTGCAGGAATTAAAGTTTATCCTGGAGAAATGTGGCAGAAGAAGAGTATACAGTTGTCTATTCTGCCTCTCTTTCAACTACCTAAGGACAGAACTTGTCTATGAAAAGGACTCACATTCATATTCATATATATATATACATACACACACATATACATATATGCATATATAAATATATATACCTATGCATCATATCCTTGAGGCCACGGTCCTTTTTGAGTAGGAAGGCCAAACACAACAACAACACAACATTTATGAAAGAATAATATATACTCTACATATATTTTGTATACATATCATGGTGATTTAACATGTTTTCTTTTTTAATTGGCAAACTCCAATTAACAACTTGGTGAGATTTTTTCTTTTTCAGCTTGTCTCATGTCTCTTATTGAATAATTCTTGCTTTTTTGAAATTCTATTCTCTCTTGATTTGAAGGAAAACTATGTTATCCTTGTTCTTCTAAAAAAAATATATATCTAAAGTCTCCTTTAAAGGCTCCAGTTTCTTCTTCTGACCCTGAAAATTGAGCATACTCCAAATTTCCTTCCTTACGAAATACATTTCTATTTATTCTTCCTCAGAAGTTGCATGTGCTAAAATGGATTCAACTGGCATATTTGTGAAGAGAATATTCATATCTGCTCATGTCATAGGATACAAAGTTGGAAGGTATATTGGAGATCATCTAGTCTAACCCAGCATCTTTTACATTATCCAGGGTTGGGAATCCTAAGGACCCAAATCCCCATGCCTTCTGAACTTTTCCATTTATATGTCTTTCACTCACCAAAAAGTAAATACATCTAAATCAGTTCTCATTACCCCATTCTATCAAGTGTCTTCCATTCAAATTTTCACTATTTATGTCAATAAATATGATCACCAAGGATTAAATCTGGAAGTGATACTTAACTCTTAAAAAAAAATTCCTTCAATTCTTTTCTCATTCCATCAATCTTTAGGTTCTGTTCATTGGTCTTCTACATCATTTCCAGACTTTCCACTGTTACCACTGTACATCTAGTTATCACGTCTCATTTTGACTGTTACAGAAGTCTTCTAATTGATCTCCAAATATTCATTTTATTCTGCTTCCTGTGTATACTCTACACCACTATACGTATCATCCTAAAGCACTGATCTGAACATTCTGGGGACTTACTCAAAAACAAAATGAAACAAAACTTTCCAGTTTTTGATTTCCTACATGATAATATGCATAATACTCAGCTTAAATTTTGCATCCATTTAATATGTTTTGTCCTTATCTCACTATTGCCTCATATCAAACCTCTATTTCAGCCATAATAGTCTACTAAATCTCCTTCCAAACCTTAGGTCTTTTTCATTTTAACCATGTTCATGTCCATTCTCTATCGGAAGTCTCCCTTGCTTTTAAAAAATATTTTCCACCTCTTAAATTGTACTCAATATTTGACAGTTTAAGTATCATTTCCTCTAAGAATCTTTAAAAATTCTAGTCCATGAAAATATTCACCCTTCTTTGAAAATCTATACCAATCATATGCCAAAATCCCTTGGCACTGTATGCTGCCTTCTCTATCAGGTATACTTATTTAATGAATAACCTTTATCAGTCTTCTTCTAATGCCTCATCATGGTGTTCACATGATTCAATTCTCAAAGGTTGTCAGCAGAACTTAAACTCTGGAAGGTACTACAAAACTAGGAAGTTAAAGTAGAAGCTTTTGTCAGATTATATATCTAACATTTGAGCATCAAACTAACTAAATTCAGATAGACTTGTACCAGGTTGGCTCCAGGGTGATGCATTCTCGCACCACACCAACTTTCAATTTCTCTCTACCAAGTCATTAAGGGGGTGGAATCTCTAGCAGTGGAAATTACTCAACCTGATAAAATGAGAGAAGACTCAATATACCAAAATCAGGTTTTTGATTACTCTCTGTGTCTCTCTGAGTAATTTGGAAATTCATTAAAGATCATGCCATGAACTTTTTTGTACTCCACAAACATAGTTACTATTCCTCTTCCCTATCTCTTCATGTATGATATATATCACATTTCATTTGCTGCCTTCTTTCTCCTGACCATGAAATGTCATTGTGCTCTGCTGATAATAAATTTCTTTTAGATGAATTTATTTTCAGGGTCTACAAGCTATACAAATGAAAAATTTCAGATATCACATTGTTTTTGGGCTCTGGAGTTCAGAACAAAATGCAGAGCTGGACCAATAATAAATATGCATTGCTGAACTATTTGTTGCTGTCAGTTACATAATTTATATAATTATTAAGCTTTCAGGAATGTTTTAAAGGTATACATCACCATCAATTCCTTTATTTATACCTAAGAACAGGTGTTTTTTTTTTTTAAATGGTCTAGTCTGTTAAGTTTTCTCCATATGGTCAAAGAATTTGGTTATCACTGTTCATTTTGTCCCTTTCAGATATTTCCATATGAAATTAGAAGTCCATTAACATTTTCAGCAAATTGCATAATTTAGGTTTTTTGGTAGATTTGTGTTATCATATATTTATATGATGTCATTAATTAATACTTTTTAGTTCTTTACTAGCAACATTGGGACCTATTTATCTTTTAATCAAGTTGAACCCTATAATACTGCACAAGACATAAGAGTTATTTCTGGTCCCTCAGATACTGCTGAATTTTTCTTTCTGTAACTATAAACAGTTACACAAAGCTGAATAAGAACTTGTTGCCAGTGCGTAAGACTACAAGCCATTTAAAGACTCCATGTTGTTGTGGGAGAGGCTCACCACTTAGTATTATGTGCTCAGGCAACATTATAGAGCTACATTTACAGAATTTTGACCAAAGATAAATATATACATAAGACAGATTTAGTACACTAACACACTAAAACATTTGCTTTCTCAATATGTTACCGCCTAGCCATCTTAAAAGTCAATGCCCTATAACTTCCACCTTTGTAAGCACCAATGCCATAGTTTTTCTTGCCCTACCTTGCTTGCAACTTAATCTATTCTGGAAGGACCTCTATCATCAACTTGAACTTTTTTGTTTTCTTTCATCTCATTCTTGAGTGTCTGTTTTTATAGCCAAGTCACACCAGTATCAATAAGCCCTCCCTCAGGTATTTATGACAGTATGCTAGAATGGTTTTGCTTTGTTTTTACAAATATTATCTCATTTCATCCTCACAACAATCCTGCATGATAGATACTGTTATCACCATTTTATAAGTGAAGAAGTAGACAATCATAAGCTAAGTGACTTGCCTAGGGTCACGCAACTATCTGAGGTTAGATTTGAACTCATGTTCTCCTCATTCCAGGATTGTCACTCTATCAACTGCACCTAAGTACTACAAATGAGCCAATAGAAGTAGCAATAAAGAAGCAATTAAAAAGGCTGACTACTTCACATAGGTTACATGTAGGGTAATGCTCTGTGGAAGCAAAGTCCTTTGTCTGAATCAGAGAGCAGATAGATGAGGAGGGTTTTTTTTTTCCTTTGCCTTCTGGTCATGTTATTGGAGTTATTGATTCAGTCGAAGTAAATGGCATCCGTTCAGGAAATGAGAAGCACACCAGGGAATAGATATAGATATGGGATTTCTGACACTTCAGGAGGAAGCAGTCTCTGGGAGTATGAATATTTGTGGAAACCAGGACCACCAGGCCTGGACTCATGGAAAAAACAGTACGTGGGAATCCAACTGATGGGTTGATCCAGCTTAATGGGGGACATACAATGAAAATAGCAAACTATATATTGGAAAAATTGGAGACAATCTATGCAAGAAAAGTACTAGTACTGAGAGGATCAGGAAAAATGTATTATAGAAAATGGGATTTCTACGACTTGAAGGAAATTATGCAATACAGAAGGCAAAGATGAAGAGGAAAAGAATTGCTGGCATGGGATAGATTAATCTAATCTAAATTTGGCAACAGACAACATTTTGGGAGGGTTAGAGGTGGAGTGGAAGATAATGTGTGGGGTGCAAACCTTGATGACTGGGAGAATGGTGGTACCCTCAACAGCAAAACAGAAGTGCAAAATAGGGAATGCTTTAGGGGAAATATAATGGGTCAAGTTTTGGACTTATTGAATGCATATTTTCCATAGCACATGTAAAGTTTGCCATGTTTACTAGGCACTGGAAAAACAAATAAGGAGCATAAGAGAAGGTTAGGGATGAATAAATAGACCTGATAATCCTCAGCATAGAAGCGATAATTACATCCCAGGGAAATCATAAGATCACCAAGGGAATAAGTATGGTGTGAGAAAAAAAAAAAAAAAAAGAGTGTCCAGAACAGAGCACTTGGGGACTTTAACAGACATGAAATAAGTGCAGACTTAGCAAAGGAGACTGAGAAGAAGTTGTGTGCTGTGTTGACTGAGTGGGCTCTATGCATCCCCACTGGCAGGACATTTCATGTCTCTATGACTCAGTTTTCACACCTGTAAAATGGAGATATTTCGACAAGATTATCTTTAATGATTCTTTTAGCTCTCTAAAATCTGTGCTATGTTCAAATGGACCACAGCAACTAAAGAGGGCTCAGTTTTTCAGTCTTGTTGATTCAACAGTTTTAGTAGAGATAGCCTAAAGAAAGTGTTTCATCAGCCTTAAAGAATTTAAAAACGCAATGTAGGTTAATGTTATCATGCCTGTGTATATTGAACAAACTGGTCGGTAGACAGAAATATGAGGTCTTCTTAGTTTCCTAGTTTTTTTTTTAATTGTTCTAAATTTTTCTGATCATTCAATCACGTTGATTAAGGAATATTATGTGCATGGTACTGTGATAAGTGTTAGAGATACAAACAGCAGAAAAAATTTTTAAAAAAATCCCTGTCCTGAAGGCACTGACATTTCCATGGGGGAAACAACATGTGTAAAAGCCAGTACATATCAAAAAAATATTGGAATGTAAATTTAAACAAGAAGATACTCAGCTTATGGGTGGGGACAAGACAGGACTACCAAATATTTACTTTTTATTACTGTTGAATTATGAAGTTGAACTAATTTATAATACTAAATTGAATTAAGTTCTATAGTAATATATGTACACATACTCTGGATACTCTCTATTATATTTATTGCTCACATCATTCTAATTATAAAAACAATCCCACCAATTAAATGTTTTTGCAACTTAATCCTCATACTTTACAGTGCCTGTGCCTAAACTTAAAGTAAGATCTTTAGTATTTTAGTCACCATCCTTTCTCCCTCCAGATCTGCGAATAATTCCATGCATTACTATTCGGAAGAATACCCTCTAGTTTTGCAATTCTCTCTGAATTCTGAAAGTGTACCAGCTATTTCTAAAACTTTCCCAGGATTTTCCAAAGGTTTTGTCACTTTTGGAGACAGCACAAGGAAATAGTCTGCGACTTGCTCAGTATTGAAATGGACTCATTTCATTATGTCTCTTTCCTCATCTGAGCTAGTGGAAGATGATCCTGATGAATTAGAATTATGAAGGAAAATTGTAAATAGACTTTGTAACAGAAACTTTAAATAAAAATAAACTTGAAATTTGCAATGTCCTGGAATACGTAGGTAAATCAAATTTCACATCTCTGGGTTACCTTAAAAGCTCAGCTGAGTTATTGTTAATCTCCCTGCAAGTTTTTCTTTGCAAAGTGAAGCATTGTTTTTCCCCACAGTAAGGAGTCAACTGGATAGATGTCAACTGGGATCTATATGTTCTGATTATATATTGGGAAACTCTCCTTCCCTGGTTGTCTATCCAGAGAAAAAAGAATTTGGGGTGCTTGCTATATTGCTGTCATATAGCAAAAGCCAGTTTCTAGGTGGGACCACTGAAGTATGGATATACTTTATTGGAAGAGCCCATACAGATGAAGATCCATATATGCAATGCCTGATAGTTCACAATTGCTGACTTTGCAGAATAAATATAGAATTTTATTCAATATGCTTTTAATACGTGATTTTGTTTATAAACATGCATCTCACATGGAATTATTAAGGAACTCATTTCCTGCATAAAGATCCCACATATTAGAAGAAATAAACCAACGCTCTTCCAAGTCACATTCACTAATCCTCTCCCACTCCTTAATGGACATCTTTAACTTGTTCTGAAGTGTAGTAGTTTTTTTAAGGCATTAAAAAATGTTTCAGAGAGACAGGCATGGTGACTGAAAGAAATTAAAAGATTGCTAGCTGAAAATAAAGAAACATGCCTTGTGGGAAATTTTGTAACATGACTAATTCTTTTTGGGTGGAACTCTCTAGGGCATCCATTTATCCTGAGTCTTTTATAAGTCTCAAAGAATTCCAGAGGTCCTAGGGATGGCAGACATTTATAAAAATAAATTTATAGCACAAAATACCCTAAATAAAGTTTGGACTCCTTAGGTGATGCAGAGAATAAGACAGTTATAATTGTTATTAGACACAGATAACTATGGAAAACAAAAGGCCACATGTGGAATCAGGAAAACAATTCTGGTTTTATAAATATTTTTTCTAAAAATTCCAAATTTGTATTTATGAACATTACACATTTTGATACCGACTTTTTCTGCCTTTTAAGTCATCTCAAAGGAATTTCAATGGTTCAGCTGCTATATTTTACAAGTTTAAAATATGTAAATGAAAGACTTCTGCTTAGTGTAGGAGGAAGTTATAACTGATACCCAACAAAGTTCAGCTATGTGAAGTCAGTAAGCAAATTGAGGACAAAGGACCTGCAAGTCATATTGCAGGTATGACACATTCTGTTAGAACTTTCTCCAAAGAGTAAAAAAATTCACTGGGAGAAGACACTGGTACTGCCATCTTTCCATCTTTTAATTTCATTTTCAGTGTGCATCAGTTAGGAGAGAAGGTGATAAAGGGAGGAAAGAAGGAAAGAAAAAGGAAGAACAAAGGAAGGAAAGAAGAAAAAGAAACAGAAGGAGGCAGAGAAGAAAGAAAGAAAATGGAGTAGAAAGAGGACATGATTTAGGACTAGAGAACCTTAGTTAAATTTCTGGCTCTTCTGTCACTAGTTGTCTGACCTTAGCTAAAACACTTAATTACTATATATCTAGATTTTGGGGTTTTTTTGAAAAATCACTTACTTGGACTATATTTTCTTTATGGCAAAGGAAAGGGGATTATGCATTTATTAAGCATAATATGTACCAGATACTATGGTTTTTGCTGTTCAGCTATTTTTCAGTTGTGTCCGAATTTTCATGGCCTTATAAAGGCTTTTCTTGGGACAGGAACTGGAATGATTTTTCATTTTCTTCTCCAACTCATTACACAGAGGGGAAAATAAAGGTAAATGTGGTTAAGTGACTTGGCCAAGGTCACACAGCTAGTTAATGTTAGAGAAAGATTTGAATTAATGAAGATGTCTTTTCTGACTCTAAGCTTGGCACTCTACGCACTGTGCCACTTTGCTGCCCATCGACATTGCACTAAGTACTTTACAAATAATACAAATTATAAATATCACCCCATGTTATCTTGAAAGTTCCTTCTAGTGTTTAGTCTATAATTTTCTAACTGGAGTGGGATCTTGAAATCAAGCTAAGTAGGAGCTTCTGTCTTCAAAGATGGAAATAATGACTGAATTATCATTTTATGCCTTATTTTAACAAGAGTAACTAGACAGGTATTCAAAGGCTTTGGGAACAACAGATTACACAGTCTATACATTGCTGCTGTATTAGATTAGATCCCAAAAGAAGAATAAGAATGTACTAGATTAAAATAAATAAGAGTTGATAATAAATTCATAAAAATAGAGGGAATCAGGAGCATTTTATTTTTCTTAATATATCACCCATTTTTTTGTTTTGTACTTTTTATTTTAAATTTAAATACAAAACAATAAAAGAACAAAGAAACAGACTTAGATGCTACAACAACAAAAAAATAAGAAAAGAAAAAATTTACCATGTGTACAGCAGGACAAAAAAGATGATTCAAAATATAAAGCAATAAGTTTCCATTTCAAGAAAGTCTATATAATAAATACTATGGACTGTGTTCAAAGCTGTTCATCTTTTCTTTACTTCCTTGAAGATTTTATTTTGGCCTCTGCTATGGACTTTTGAATTTGTACCCCCCTCAGACACTTTCTTGCCACTTCCACCAAGAAAGCTACAGTTAAGCATGGATAGAGAGATATAGATATGTATCACATATATACATGTATATATACATATATGTATACACACATATATGTGTACACATTCATATGCATATACACAAGCATATATTTATATATACAGATAGATACATATGCACATATCCCATATATGCACGCTTACATATATACACATTCATATACACACATGTATCTATACAAACATAAACACGCAGATTTGCATACACATACATATACATAGATATCTATAATCATACACATGCATGTATACATTCATATACATACATCTATGTAGTACTGCACTATACTTGTTTGTGCTCTTTCTCTGAAGGGAGATAATGTCTTCCTTCATAAATCCAAGTATTTCCATTTTTTTTCTAAATCCACCAACTCCTTATTTTGTATACCACAGAAATATTTCAACCTTTCATTGCCTAGTTATTTCAAATAGTCTAAAGAAATATTGATTAATAAGGCAGTCATATAACATAGCTTCCTTATTTTTCTTTTTCTAAATCTATTTTAGCTTTAATATCAGCTGAATACATGATTACTACCCCTGTTTTTTTCCCCAATAAATTCTACTTCTGATCTTTATTTTATGTTTGTGTGTATATCTTATCTCCTATCCTTCCTGAGTCCTCTGTTTTACTTTTACCTGCTACCTTGACCTCCTATTATTTAAGCTACCCCCCAAGCATCCCTCCCTTATTCTCTCCCTCCACTCTTTTCACTTGTCCTTTTGTTTCTCTCTGAATTTAGAGGAATTTTATAAGCTTTCAACTATATATTTTCCCCTCTTTATCCATTTCCCATTAATCTAGACAGCGTTCTATACCCCTCCATATCCTGTTCCCTCACCTTCTTATTTCCTTATAAATTTAGAAGACTTTTATTCCCTTCTAAGTGTGTGTGTATACACACACACACACACACACACACACAAAGATATACATATACATATATATATATATAAAGAGAGAGAGAGAGAGACAGAGAGACAGAGAGACAGAGAGAGACAGAGAGACAGAGAGAGACAGAGAGACAGAGAGAAATACAAAGAGAGACAAAGTTCTCTCTTTAACCCAGATCTGAGTAGGGTCCCGTCTATAAATCCCTCCCTTATTATCTCCCTATACCCCTTGCCTTCTTTCTTTCTCTGTAGTTCCCTCTTTAACACATTCCCAATGAAAGAACTACAAGCTCTCCTCCCCCATTTAACTCCTCCGTTATCAATTCTTTCTCGCATTCCTCGTCTGGGTAAGATATTTATTCTTCTTACCTTTTCGTAGATGGCATTACTTTTTAGAATCCCATTATACTCACCTGTACCTTAATCTTTCTTTCAAACTACCTAATTACTAATTGAAATCTTAGACATACAATTTATTTTTTCTCATATAAAAAGTAGACCATTTGTCCTTATTGTGTCATTCACAAATGTGTAGTTTGTCTTTGATGTTTACCATATATTTCTCTTGGGTCTTGTATGTCAAATTTTCAATGGATTAAGGTCTTTTTTGCAATTAAATCCTGATAATCTGGCCATTCATTTAATGTCTATTATTTTTCATTCAGGATTATGCTTAATTTTACTGGGTATCATATTTTTTACCAGAATCCCAGGTCTTTAGCCCTTCAATGTATAGTGGTCCAAGACCTGTGGTCTTTTAGTGTAGCCACTGCTAGGTCCTGTGTGATTCTAATTGTGGCTGTGTCATATTTGAATTGCTTTTTTTCTTGTTTCTCATAATATATTCTCCTTGAACTGGGGGTTTTGGAATTTAACTATGACATTCCTGTAAATTTTCATCATAGAACATCTTTCATGTGGTTTTTGGTGCATTTTTTTTTCTATTTCTATTTCTAACACTTCAGGACAATTTTCTTTAATTATTTCTTGTATTAATGTATCAAGGTTCTTTATTGATCTTAGCTTTGAAGTAGCCCAAGCATTATGTTTTTTCTTTTCATCTGTTCTCCAGATCAATTGTTTTCCTTATGAGATGTTTCACATTGTCTTCTATTTTTTGATTCTTGATATTTTGTTTTATTATTTATTGATCTCATAACTTTGCTGGCTTCTGCTTGCCAAATTCTAATTTTCAAGGATTAATTTTCTTAAGACTCTTGATTTCCTTTTCTAATTGTTAACTTTCTTTTCATAATATTGTTTTTTCTTGGATTGTTCTTATTTTTAAAACTTTTTCTTCATTCTCTCATTTGATTTTAAAAGTATTTTTAAGTTCTTTTATGAATTCTTTTAGGGAGGTGACCATCTGACATTAGTCTCTGGTGTATAAGAGCCTTTTTCTTTACTTCAGTATTGTCCTCTGGTGAAGTACCCTGAACCTCTCTATTTACAAAATAACTATCTGTGATTGGATTCTTTCTTCTTTCACTGCGCATTTTTATTTACAGCAACTTGTAACCACCTCCAGTTCTGGGATAGTGAGGATGGTGCCTCTGGCCTCAGGTCCTCCTTTAACTTCTTCTCTCTGGCCTGGAACCAAAATCAAGAACTCTGTCCTCCTGTAAGTGACCACAGTCAGCAGTGTCCCTGACCCACTGCTTCTACACTCACTGGGTTATATGCTGATGCTTTCTCACTCTGGACCACATCTCAGCACAGCTGAGCCTGGCATCTCTTATCAGCAGTCTCCACATTTTCTGGAAGGTGAAAATTCCTGCAGCTGGATCCAAGGCTACCTCACAACTCAAGTAACCCCAAGGCATGTCACTTGCTGCTTCAGTGGAATTAGCCTGGAGTTGTTTATACTTCACAAGGACCAAACATTAGTCCTGATATTTTTCTTCCATTTTTCTCCCACTTTTCCAGGGAGGACTATTGTTCTGCTCCAACTCTTCTTTATTTTTTCCACTCTATGTTCACCCTGAGGTACTATTTTGTCTTCTTTATGGGGGAAATCTGGAGAGCTTGGAATTTTCCGACCTTTTTCACCATCTTCCTAAAATCTTCTCTTCTATATTTTTCAAAAGCACACTTCCAATCTTCATGAGGAAGCCATGATTTATAACAAAAAAGTTTGGCAAAAAATAATCTACATATAAGAAATTGACATTGCATGGCACGATTCCCACCCATATTTACTGACATATACAAAAAAAGAGAGATAAATCATCTCTGATATCTCTTTTTGGCTCAAGTCTGGCCATTAAATTTTGTAGCTTTAATTTTCAATTTCTCAGTTCGTGTTATTTCCATTTACATTTTTGTACTCACTGTTTTTATTATTTTCCTGTCTAATTTCAATGTTATCATTTTCCCATCAGTTCATATGTATCATAATAGATGTAATTTCTTGCTTTTATTCAGTCATTTTCAGTCATATCTGACTCTTTGTGACTCCATTTGGGTTTGTTGTTTGTTTATTTTTTTTCAAACGTACTGGAGTGATTCGCCATTTCCTTCTCCAGCTCATTTTACAGACGAGGAAACTGAGACAAGCAAAGTTAAGTGAGTTGCCTAGATTTACAGAGCTAGTAAAGTGTTTGAGGCCAGATTTGTCCTCAGGAAAATGAGTCTAACTTCAGAACCAGTACTCTATCCACTGCACCACCCAGCTGCCCTCACAATTTTTATAACATAACAATAGTCAGTTACAGTCATCTACTATTATTTGTTTAATCATTTTCCAATTGCTGAGCATATACTGTATTTCTAGTTCTTTGCTACTGTTTTGCTATATTTGGAGCCTTTCTTTCTGCCAGTGATCTCAGAATATCCCCAGCAGCAGAATCTCTAGGTAAAAGGGAATCAGATTCTAACAACTTCAAAAATCCCTTTAATGTTACTTTTTAAATCTTATTTTAACATGAAGTTTTCCCATGCATTTTTACAGATATCAGTTTGAAAAATATTTATGTAGTTTTGATAATATAATAAAAAAGGGGGAAAATGTTTGCTTTTAGAGATTGTCGCTCTCTTTTTCCACAGACACAAAGACTACTAAAGTCAGTTAATCTGTACTTTATAATAAAGTTTCATCTCACTTGGTAGCAGCAACACCAACTGTATCCAGTAGTAGTACTACCAAATACTTAAAGACTATCCAGGTTCAAATGAATGTTATGTAAAATCAGTTCAACTAATATTTATGGATCACTTTATGCTTTTCTGACTCTTAGATGATTCCATTGTATAATAACAACAAATATTAAATATTTATATAGTGTTAATGCTTACAAAATTCTTGGAATACAGGTTTTTGTTACAGTGTGGAAAACAAGTAAAAGGAAAAATATTGATTTAATTTTTCTGTGTGTCAAGAAACATGTTGTGTTATGGGTACTGTGGATATTATTATGAATATATGAAAACTATTGTTTTAATGGGTTCATGCCCCTGTTGAAAGTGACATCACATAGATAAAAATGATATTTTGGGAGATTAAATGTCTAGAAATCCTAAAGGAAAAGTAGAAGAGCAAATCACAAACCACAGGGATCCACAGCAAATATACATCATATTCCCTCTACTAGATAGAGTATACTCAATGAGGGGAGGCACAATATCTTACTTATTTTTTAATCTACCTCATATGACAAAATACTTTGTGATGGTACTTAATAAATGCTTGGGAAATTCTAATGAAACCTTTTTATGTGACTGATATATTGCAATTACTATCAAAAATTGAGATGGTTCTGAATAGGTCTAAATGATTTTATACTTTTCCTGTACTAGCTCACCCAGGTCTGAATAACAAGCTTAATGAATTAGTTGACAGAATAAAAAGAATAGTATGCCCTTGCCCTAATACCTTAAAAAGCTCTGAATCACAAATCTTCCAATCCCATGGCAAGACCAAGGTAGCAGAGAAAAGAGAGGCCTTAGTTCACATAGTTGCTGCCATTAAATACTGGTATCTTGGGCAGGGAATTCTCATGGACTGAAAGATCAGATATCAATACGTATTGTTCTGCTTTGTACTATATTCAGTCTGATTATGTGACGACTCACTGAGTTTAGAATCACATCTTGAAATGCTATCATCACTTCTTACATTAATTCTTGATAGGGCATTCTGGTGGTCTAAGGTCACATAACCAATTAGCATATTTTCTTAGATCATTAATTCAGATAATATTTTTCTCTAGGAGGTTGTTACTCTTTTATCAATTGTTTGCCATTCTTCTCTACATATAAACCCCCATCCTCAAATAATCTAAGGAATTACATTCTCATTAATTAATCTTCAAAACCTTCCCCTATTCTCCCTATAAAATCTCATATTATTTGGCCACATTCATTTTGTACAGCAACCAATACAACTGATGGAAAAAGACTTGCTCTTTCCCACAACTTTGCATTTCTGTATGCTGTTCCCTCAGCTAATGGCCCACTTCAAATATAATAAGTTTCCCTACCACTTAAGGCTATACTCTCTTACTTATCATTCCTAAGGCATTAATTGCAAAAAATAAATTTAAAGGCCATCTGATCTTCTCTATTTACTTTTTAGGTAAGAAAACTGAGACATAGAGATCACAAAATCACAAAAACACTAAATTTCTGAGTTAAGTGTGTCCTAAGAAACCACTTAGTCCAACTCATAACTAAAAAAAAAAAAAAATCCCTTCCACTGGGACAGCTGACTCATGATAACCATTAAATCTTTGAGGATTTCTAATGAAGGAAATAGAAAGAAAGTAGAGGGAAATGGAAAGGGATAAGCATTTATATAGCTGTGCCAGGTACTGTATTAAGCATGATTTTTAAAATAAACATTCTCTCATTTAGTGCAAAGGATCCACTTGTTCCTGAGGTGACTCTTTCCATTTTTAATAGCTCTAATTGACAGAAAATTTATTTTTGCCCTTATGTAAAGTTTGTATTATTTCTTTCTTTGTAACTTCCTTTTGTGATTCCTGAATCTATGCTATGTGATCAAAGAGAATGATAAGTCAGTCATCAAGTAGTTTTTCTTAATGATTGCTACATGTCAGGCACTGTTTTAAGTACTGGAGAAAGAAGGAGAAGCAGAAAAACACAGTCTATTACCTCAAGGAGGTTACACTCTAACATGGAGAAAACATTTGAATACCTACATATGCATGAGGTATACACAGGGTATAATGGGAGGTAATCTCAGAGGGAAGCTATTAAGAATGAGTGTTGAGTGTAAAGAGAAAGCCTCCTTCAGAAGGTGAAGGAAGCCAGAGATCTCAGGAGATGGAGGTAAAGAGGAAGAGCAGTAATGGGGACAGCCAGAGCAAAGTTGCTGAGTCTGGAGATGAGATGTCTTATTCAAGAATCATACCAGACCATTCCAGAAAGAGTGCCCAAGTCACTGGACTGTATATTACATGGAAGGGAAGTCAGTAAACATTTATTAAGCTCCAGACACTTTGCTAAGGGCTAGAGACGCAAAGAAAGGCAACAGGTAGTTAAGTAGCTAATAGTCTAATAGACAAGACATGCTAACAAATATGAACACATAAGATATCTATAAATAATATAAGAATATATTAGAGAAAAGACATCAAGATTAAGAGTAATTGAGAAAGGCTTCTTTCAGACTGTGAAGTTTTAGCTGAGATTAAAGGAAGCTAAGGAATCCAGCAGGTAGAAGTGAGAAGGGAGGTTGTTTCAGAATACAGGATAGTCAATGAAAATGTAACATTGGAAGATAGAGGGTCTTATGTGTGGAAGGACAAGGCAATTGTCACATTGCAAAATACATGGAGGGTACTAAGGTGCAATAATATGGGAAAGGTAGAAAGAGACCATGTTATGAAGGGCTTTAAAAAATCAAACAGATGATTTTTATTTGATTCTGGTGATAATTTGGAGTTACTTGTAATGTTATTGAGAATTAGATCTTCCTTGCCATTTCACTGTCTACTCATAGGTGTCAAATAATCCCTTACGGCCTCCAGATAATTATAATAGTTTAAGTTACAAAAGGATCATTGGCCAGGGGTATATGTGCAGCATCATGCTGTTTAACAAAGAGTTTGTATGGGGGAAAGGGAGGACCAATATTAATTTTTTCTAAGTGTTTGAAGAACACTCCTGTGGAGGAAGAATTAGAGACTTATATTCAAGTGAGAATGATCTCAAAGTTACTAGCAAACTCTATACAGTTCAATTAAATGGCCTTTTCTTTATTATAATTCTTCACCTAACTGTATTCTTTAACAATATTTATCACTTTCTTCAAGTGCATGTACTGTTTTCCTTAGTTTTCTGTGATACTTATTTTTCTTGGTCCTGCTATATTGTCTGAATAATCCTTCTCAGTCTCCTTTGATGAGTCTTCATTGAAGTCATACACTCCTCCCCCAAACACTGGTATTTCCCAAAAATCTGCCCTGGTACCTTTCTTTATATATTCTCTTTTGATCTAATCAATTACCATGGATTCAGTTGTCTTTATGTAGAAACCTCCCAAATCTATACACCAGCCCTAATTGCTGTCCTGAGCTGCAATACCATATTAACTGCCTTTTGGATATGTTGGAATAGATAATCCAAAGGGATTCCAATGTCACTATTTCCAATTTGTTTCTCATTTTTTTCTACAAAACTACCCTTGCCCCCAATTTTACAGTTAATAGGGGAACATCTTTCATTCACATGCAAGTTTGGTGTTGTCCTAGTTGGTTTACTCACTCTCAACCTTCATAGCTAATCTGCTGCAGTATTTTTTTTTCATTTAAAGCCTCCCATTATCTATTGTATACATTCTTGCCAAAGACACAGCCACCACTCTGATGCAGGCTCTCATTGACACTTTCCTTGATGATGTCATTAGTTTTCTGGTGCTTTTCTCAGCCAGTCTCAGTTTATTCTTAACTTCACTCTCACTGATACTACTCTTACAGGATAATGAAATATATCTGTATTCATGTTGCCGCCTATCATGTCTACCTTCCTTATGTGTCTTCATAAAAAAAAAAAAAATCTAAATGGGTTCCTGAATTCCCTGACACTTTTTAAATAATACCACCCTCAATTTCCTTCATTAAAATAGCTTCTTATTTTTTAACTCACAATTTCATTCTTGAGAACTTTCTATCATACCTATGATGACTCTTCTTAGAGAAGTTAAATGCATGATAACTTTGATTTTTCTCCACAAGTCGTTTTGAAATTTCTCTCTAAATCTCTGCTTTATTTCAGAATATTTCTGGCTTATTTTTCCACTGTAAAAATTATTATATGGTATACTTTACTTTGCCCAAAGGTATCCACCATTTTCACCTAGCATGCAGTTCATTCCTTCTTAGTGAGAAGTTAATATAGTAGAAAATTTGAATGTGTGTTGGTTATTCCAATTTTGGAAAGATGAATTTATCATTATAGCAATTCATGAAATTATTGAGTTTTTGGCTTTGGGAAGAGAGGGGGTACCAGCAGATGTCTAAATAGTTGAAATCATCCATTGTTATTATATTATGCCTCTGCGCCAAGTTTGAGATCTCTTTCCTGATCAGTATTTAGCTTAATTGCATTTTTTATGACTCTTCAAGGGTTTTGAAGTGATTCCATGTACATCATTTCCATTTCATATGTGTTAGTCTTGTCTATGAGAGTACATAATAATCTCCTGGAGGACAATAATTAGACATTACCTTCCATACACAAAGCATATAATATCTTGCATGGTCCTAATAAAAATATTACTGCAACAGTTTCTTTATTTCATCAGAATGGATACAGTACTTTCTCTATTGCCATAGACCACTATCTGGACCACAACTTATTACCTATTATTCATAAGTTGCTATGGCCAAAAGATAAAAAAAAAAAAAATCCACAACAGAGTTACTGACTTTTGGGTGCTAAGCTTCTCCAAATTTAGCAAGGTCAGTCATTGAATAACTTTCTATGAGTTAAAACTTGCTTTTATGAGGCACCAAAGAAGAATTTTAGTTTGGATACATGTATTAGATGCTCAAAAAATGCAGAAAAAATGAATGATTAAATGAATGAATGAAAATTATTTATTATGGACGTAAGATTTACTAGCCATTGAGTTAAGTTCTGCATATACAAATGCAAAACAAGAAAGTTCCTGCCCTGAGGGAAGACATTACATTGCCTTCTAGTGGGACAGATAACATACATAGGCATGTAGTACTCAGGAAAGAGAACAATGGATTGTGAAGTCACAAAGGTAGTGAGTAGAATAATAAGAAATTCAATTTGACCTACATTTTCCAGAAGCAAGAGAAAAAGTTTACATTTTGCAAAACCAAAAAGAATCTAACTTAAATTCTGGCTTAGGGAAACCACAGTTATTAAATTAATCAGAATAATTAGAGCTTGAACAGAGCCCATTCAGAATTATAACTTTCTTTAGTCATAATTATGGCTGTACTATCACTCCATGGCACCCACATTAGATAGGCCAGTTAATTACCTCCCATTTCTTTGGTACCTAAAAAATTTATTCTGAAAAAAAAAAAGACAAAAACATTTCAATCTAGTCAACTGACTTGTGAAGTTTTACCTCAATAATTTCACAGCTTTCCTTTTAGATGTAAAGAACTTTTAGATGTAAAAAGAACCTTAAAGATTATATAATTTGTCATTTTGTGGAGATAAGAAGGAGACATTTTATTTTCTTGGTATGGAAATTCCTTTTACCACTTTGAGTTGCTGCCTTCTCTACAACTTACAGTATTACTTTCCTAGACCACTAAGTGCTTAACTGACTCCCCCAGTCTTCCCAGGCAGTACATATAAAACAGGTTTTAAACCCAAATCTCTTTTGTTCCCAGACCAGTACTATCAATTATGTCATGCTACCTCAGACTTAATACACTTTATTGAAATATTGATATCCAGAGTGGTTCAATAATTTGCCCAAGGTCATGTAACACTGGTTTAAGTTTCATTACTTCTTGTTGCCCTTCCTATCTCTAGTTTATCCTTTTACTAATCCACTTTCCTCACTATTGCATAAGTTAAACTCTTAGTGTAGACTTTATACAATGGCCCCACTCTCTCAAGAACAGACTTTATATCACCTACTCTGAGTTCCAGAGAACTCTAAGGAGTTTGGGATATCTCTTCTCTACTGTCATGGGTTTCATCTTCAATATATTTATTCTTACTATTCTGAGGGGCTTGTTACTAATGACCTAGTTCCATTTAACCTTTTAATATCAGGTAGTTTTTACAAATCCACAGTCTTTCAAAATCTTTTTTGAGCTTTTCCATGGCCTGAGAGCATGCAAATTTATTTTGGAGGTTTTGGACGAAGAAGCCTTGACTTTGATGTCTTCCTTTCATGGTATACTTTGTTCTTCCTCATATAAAAGTACTGAGGAAAATGCATGTTCACCAAGAAAATAACCTTCTATACTTTTATTTTATTCCCTTTTTTGGGCATTTTACCGGTCAAATGCTTGATTTTTGAGTCTTTGTCAAGTGGAGGGTATACTTTAGGTAAGTTCTCAGTTCCTCCAAGGTAGTGCAATCAAGGGAGAGGAGTTTACTCCTCTTCTGACCTGCACTTTGTTATGGAAGCAACCACAAGCTTTTCTTCCCAGGATTTGTGAGTAGAGTTCCCTCTCCACAACTGCCTCCAGCTCCACCATGCCAGTGCTCCTCCTCACACCAGGATCATCACTCAGGGCTGAGATTCATATCAAGAGCTCAATTCCCCAAGAGCCTTTAGGCCAAGGGCTCCAAAAATGAATGCTGTGCCACAGTGACTTCTACTGCCCTAGGTCTGGATCTAGGGTTGGACCCTGCTCCCTTCTCACCCAGGTGAAAGAGCTTTCACACTGACCTTTGAGGCTATCTTTAGCATTTGTGGACTGAGAGATTTGGGAACCATAGGTGCTACCCCTGATTCCATTCCCTGAAGCCTACTCCAGTCTTGTCCGTGGTGCAATGAATGGCCAAGTCTGGACTGTGCTTTGTGGTCTGCACTCTGATCTGAGCCCAGTACTTTCCTGTTGGCCTTCTAGGCTGTCTTGGGCTGGAAATCTGTTTCACGCTGTCAATTTGTTGCTTCTGCTGCTCTAGCATTTGTTTAGAATCACTTTTTATAGGTATTTTATGGACTATGGGAGGAGAGCTGCAGCAGGTCCCTCTTTCTCTTCCACCATCTTGTCTCCCTCCTCTCCTAAGGCATTCTATCTGTGCACTAGACTGTTGTCACAATTTCTCCATTTGAAAAATTGTCATACTTAGAAAATAGTCAGCAACAAATTTTGAACACATTATTCATGTGTCCAATCTAAAATAATCTTCTGGGAACTCTGGGAGGCATAAATACTATTCTGTTGCTTGCCTCCTCTGTGCTATACAGGGAAGATTCTCAAGACTCAATGTGATATATTAAGCAATTCCTCATGCTAAGGTAAAAATAACAATTAATGATTTCTGGGGACAGAGTCAGGATAGCACAGTGCAGAAGGCACTCAGATAAACTCTCCCACATTCTCCTTCAAAGAACTTTAAAATAATCAATCAAATCAAATTCTGGAGTGGTGGAATGAACACAGGGGCTCACTCTGGTGAGGCATTCTTCCAGCCTAAGACAATATAGCAGGTCAGAAATAGAGAACTGTGACACAACAGTAGAGTCTGACTTGAAGCCCACTTGAATGAAACATAAATGATGGACAAGGTGATAGCAATAGGATTAGCAACAGCTTTGGGAATTCTCAAGCCAGAGATGATAATGAACCATGGCTACTGGTCATAAAGAGATTAAAGGGATTTTTGTGCTACCAACAGATGTAGGATCAAATGCTATATGTCAGTTCTATTGCACTTACTTCTGAATCATTTATCAAGGGCATAGAGGAGCATATTCAGTCAAGACAAAGCAGAAGCCCTGAGGGGCAGTATCACTTTTGTTCACAAGTAATCAAAGATCCTGAGGAATAATATCATTTCATGACATAAGGGATTAGGAGTTCTATGGGATAAGTATTTTTCTATGGGGTAAGTACAAGAGTGCAGGCCAAGAGAGCAGGGATCATGCCTCTTCCCTAGATTATAAAATCTTAGTAGACCCCAACACTGCCAAACCTCCTGAAATAACTCTGAAAACAGTAGTGTGAAAAAACATGAAACCTGAGATAGTAGTTGTCCCTCAACCACATTGGAAACAGAGCTTCTTCCACTCTCAGAGCTAGATGAATCTAACCAAAAAATAAATAACAAAGAAGTAAAAAAAAAATGAATAGAATCTTAGAAAAGTTAGATATGATAGATATCTGGAGAACACTGAATGGGAAAAGAAAATAATCATTTTTCTCAGCTATACATGGAGCTATCACAAAAAATGATAATGTCTTCAAGCATAAGAAACTCACAACTAAGAGCAGGAAAACAAAAATATTGATTGTGCAGAATTGAGAAGAAAATACAATAAAAAGTTACTTTAAGGAAAAGAGTGAGGGAAAAGAAATTTAAAATTAACCAGAAACTAAATGATATAGAAACAATGAATTGGTCAAAGAACAAAGCATAGAAACATTCGATGGTTTCATCAAATAAAATGACAACTATCAGACAAAATGGGATGCAAATTTATGGGATGCAGGCTGAGCACACTTAGAGGAAATATATTTCAAAATGTATGCAATCAGTCAAAGAGAGGATGAGGAGATCAATAAATTGGACATGCAACTAAAAATGGGGGAAAAAAGTAGGAAAAATGAAAATGAAAATCCCCAAGTAAACACCAAAATGGAAATTCTAAATATATAAATTAGGTTTATAATTACTTATAATTATAAATTATCTACAGAGAATAAAAAACTTTTGGGGGCAAAGCCAAGATGGCAGAGTAGAAAGACACACAAATACTAGCTCTTCCCACACAGCCCATAAAATACCTGGAAAGAAAGATTCTCAACAAATTCTAGAGCAGAAGAAGTCACAGAACAATGGAGTGGAGGAGATTTCCAGCCCAGGGTGACCTGAAAGGTGGATAGGAAAGGTCTATTGCACCAGACATGGAGCAGAGCCCAGCCCAGCCTTGGCCTCATGGCATGGCACCAGGAGGAGGACCAAGCAGGCCTTGGGGGCAGATTTTCATCCAGATCCTCCAGTGGCAGTAGCGGCAGTTTACAGATCCCTCAACGCACAGGTGCCAAAGGTCAGTGAGAGGTTTTATTCAGCTGGCCGAGAAGGGAGCAGGGTCTTCCCATAGCTCTGGTCTTAGGTGTCTACAGCAGAGGCCTCATCTGGCAGCAGCAGTTCCCACAGCAACCTGCATCCATTCTTGAATTATAGTGCCCCTGGGGGAATTGAACAGCTGATCTGTAACTCAGCCCTGTGTGGTGGCCATGCCACCACCTAATGCTCCTGGGGTAATTGAGCAGATTATTTGAATCTCAGTACGCAATAAAGGCAGGGTGAAACTGGAGGCAAGGTGGTTGTGGGGAGGAAATTACTACTCACAGCTTCTGGGAACAGAATTTCTGGTTGCTCCCAGAGCAGTGTACACTCTTGATTGTGACACCTTTGATGAACTGAGATCTTACAGATTCCCAGAGTATACCCTACTTTTGTCAAAGGACAGAAAAGTTAAGTAATTGGTCAGAAAAGTTCCCAAAGGGGGAAAAAATAAAAAGATAGAAGGTTACTTTCTTGGTGAACAGATATCTTCTCCCATCCTTTCTGATGAGGAAGAACAATGCTTACCATCAGGGAAAGACATAAAAATCAAGGCTTCTGTATCCCAAATATCCAAAATAAATATTCAATGGTTTCAGGACAAGGAAGAACTCAAAAAGGATTTTGAAAATCAAGTAAGAGAGGTGGAAGAAAAATTGAGAAGAGAAATGAGAGTGATGCAAGAAAATCATGAAAAACAAGTCAACACCTTCCAAAAGGAGACTAAAAAAAAAATGCTGAATAAAATACCACCTTTAAAAATAGACTAAGACAGTTGTCAAAAGAGGTTCAAAAACCCAATAATGAGAAGAATTATTTAAAAAGCAGAATTAGTCAAATAGAAAAATAGATTCAAAAACTCACTGAAGAAAATAGTTCTTTAAAAATTAGAACAGAACAGATGGGGGCTAACGATTTTATGAGAAACCAAGAAATCACAAAACAAAACCAAAAGTACAAAAAAATGGAAGATAATGTGAAATATCACATTGGAAAAACAACAGACCTGAAAAATAGATACAGAAGACACAATTCAAAAATTGTAGGGCTACCTGAAAGCCATGACCAAAGAAAGAACCTAGACATCATCTTTCATGAAATTATCAATGAAAACTGCCTGATATTCTAGAAGCAGAAGGGAAAATAAATGTTGAAAGAATCCACCAATTCCCTCTTGAACGTGACCCAAAAAGAGAAACTCCTAGGAACACTGCAGCTAAATTCCAGAGTTAACAGGTCAAGAAGAAAATATTGCAAGCAGCTGCAAAGAAACAATTTGAGTATTGTGGAAATGCAATCAGAATAACACAAGATATAACAGCTTCTTTTTTTTAATATGTTCATTGTATTTATTTTTAATGTTCTACAATCACTAGCATAAAACTTAGATTTGTTTGCCCTCCCTCCCTCCCACAACCTCTTTCCCTCCCCAAGACGGCATACAATTCTATATAGGATCTACACATACGTTCCTATTGAATACATTTTCATTATACTCATGCAGTATAGAAGAACTAAAATAAATGAGAGAAATCATATAACAAACCAAAACGTAATACACACACACACACACACACACACACACACACCACACAAATGATCTGCTACATTCTGTGATTAAATTCCACAGTTCTTTTTCTGAATGTGGAAGGCATTTTGTGTTAGAAGACAACTGGGAATTTTTTTTTAATGTCCTTGCATTACCATGAAGCTCCAAGTCTACCAGGAAAAAATTCTCCCACACTGTGGTCGTTATTGTGCACAAAGTTCTCCTGGTTCTACTCCTTTCACTCAGCATCAGATCATATAAGTCCTTCCAGGCCTCTCTGAAGTCTTCTTGTTCATCGTTTCTTATGGCCCAATAGTACTCCATTATATTTATATACCGTAATTTATTCAGCCATTCCCCAATTGATTGGTATCCCCTTGATTTCCAGTTTTTTACCACTAAAAAGAGTGCTGTTATAAATATTTTTGTACATGTGGGACCCTTTCCCATTTTTATGATCTCTTGGGGATACAGTTCTAAAAGCGATATTGCTGGGTCAAAGGGTATGCACATTTTTGTATCCCTTTGGACATAGTTCCAAACCATTCTCCAGAATGGTTGGATGAGCTCACAGCTCCACCAACAATGAATTAGTGTTCCAACTCTCCCACATCCTCTCCAACAGTTATCATTTTCCTGTTCTGTCATGTTTCCCAATCTTATAGGTGTGATGTGGTACCTCAGAGTTGTTTTGATTTGCATCTCTCTAATCAAAAGTGATTTAGAGCATTTTTTCATATGGTTATAGATATCTTTAATTTCTTCCTCTGAAAATTAACTGTTCATATCCTTTGACCATTTATCAATTGGAAAATGACATGTATTGTAGTACATTTGATTCAGTTCTCCATATATTCTAGAAATGAGGCCTTTATCATTGATATTAGGTATAAAAATTTTTTCCCAATATATTACATCCCTTCAAATTATGGTTACATTGGGTTTGGTTGTGCTAAAACTTTTCAGTTTAATGTAATCAAAATTATCCATCTTGCACTTCATAATGCTTTCTATTTCTTCTTTAGTAAAAAATCCTTCCCTTCTCCAAAAATCTGATAAATACACTATCCCTTGCTCTTTCAGTTCATCCATGATATAGATCTTTATACCTAGATTGCATACTCAGTTGGAATTTATTCTTGTGTAGGGTGTCAGGCATGAGTCTATGCTTAGTTTTTACCTCACTGTTATCCATTTTTCCCAGCAATATTTGTTGAACAGTGAGTTCTTATCCCAGAAGCTGGGGTACTTGGGTTTATCAAACAGGAGATTGCTATATTCAGTACCTACTGTGTCTTGAGTACCTAACATTTTCTACTTGTCTACCCTTCTGTTTCTTAGCCAGTACCAAGTGGTTTTGATAATTGCTGCTTTATAATACAATTTGGGATTTGGTAGAGCTAGGCCACCTTCCCTAGCATTTCTTTTCACGAGTCCTTTGATATTCTGGACCTTTTGTTCTCCCAGATGGATTTTGATATTATTTTTATCCAGCTCTAGAAAATAATTGTCTGATAGCTTAATTAGTATGGCACTAAATAAGTATACTAATTTAGGTAGAATTGTCATTTGTATTATATTGGCTCGGCCTACCCATGAGCAACTGATGATTTTCCACTTACTTAGATCTGACTTTATTTGTGCAAAAAGTATCTTGTAATTTTGTTCATATACTCCCTGGGTTTGTTTTGGCAAGCAAACTCCCAAATATTTATAGTGTCTACCCTAGCTTTAAATTGGATTTCTCTTTCTATCTCTTGCAGCTGGGCTTTGTTATTAATATATAGGAATGCAGAAGTTTGTGAGGGTTAATTTTGTAACCTGTCACTTTGTCAAAAAAGTTTTGTTATTTCAAGTAGTTTTGTATCTGAATCTCTGAGATTCTCTAATTATACCATCACATCATCTGCAAAGAGTGCTAACTTAGCTTCTTCTTTGCTTGTTCTTATTCCTACAATTTCTTTATCTCCTCTAATTTCTACAGCTAACATTTCTAGTACCATATTGAATAATAGTGGTGAAAGTGGACATCCTTGTTTCACCCCTGATCTTATTGGAAATGCATCTAGCTTATATCCATTGCATATAATGCTTGAAGATGGTTTTAGGTAGATACTGCTTATTATTTCACTGAAAGTCCCATTTATTTCCATGCTTTCTAGTATTTTTCATAGAAATGAGTGTTGTATTGTGTCAAAAGCTTTTTCTGCATCTATTGAGATGATAATGTGGTTTTTGTTAGTTTTGTTGTTGATATGATGAATAATGCTAATAGTTTTCCTAATAATGAACCAGCCCTGCATTTCTGGTATGAATTCCACCTGATCATAATGTATTATTCTCATGATAAGTTGCTGTATTCTCTTTGCTAAAATCTTAGTTAAAATTTTTGCATCTATATTCATGAGAGAAATTGGTCTATAATTTTCTTTCTGTGTTTTGTCTCTTCCTGGTTTAGGTATCAAAACCATTCTTGTATCATAAAATGAGTTTGGGAGGACTTGTTCTTCCTCAAATTCCAAAATAGTCTATTCCAAAAATAGTCTATATAGTATTGGAATTAACTGTTCTTCAAAAGTTTGATAGAATTCACTTGTAAATCCATCTGGCCCTGGAGATTTTTTCCTAGGGATTTCTTTGATGTTTTGTTCAATTACTTTTTCTGAGGTGAGGTTGTTCAAGTATTTCACTTCTTCTGCTGTTAATCTGGGCAACTTGCATTTTTTAAAATACTCATCCATCTCATTTAGATTGTCGAATTTGTGGGCATAAAGTTGTTCAATATAATTTCTAATTATTATTTTAATTTCCTCCTCATGGTAGGTGAGTTCATCCCTTTCATTTTTGATATTAATAACTTGATTTTTTTCTTTCTTTTTTTAAATCAAATTTACCAAAGTTTTGTCTTTTTTTTTAGTTTTTTCATAAAACCAACTATTGGTTTTATTTATTAATTCAATAATTTTCTTAATTTCAATTTTATTAATCTCTCCTTTGGTTTTCAGTATTTCTAATTTGGTAATGTCTTGGGATTTTCAGTTTGTTATTTTTCTAGATTTTTCAGTGGATACTCAGGTCATTGAACTCCTCTTTCTTTATTTTATTTTTGTAGGCCTTGAAAGACATAAAACTTCCCCTAAGAACTGCTTTTTTAGTATCCCATAAGATTTGGTAAGTTGTCTCATTATTTTCACTCTCTTGAAAGAAATTGTTGATTGTTTCTATGATTTCTTCTTTAACCCACTCCTTCTTCAGGATTACATTATTTAGTTTCTCATTGATTTTTGGTTTATCTTTCCATGGCCTTTTATTACACATAATTTTTATTGCATTATGATCTGAGAAGTATATATTGATTATCTCTGCTTTTCTGCAGTGGATTGTGAGGTTTTTATGTCCTAGTACATGGTCAATTTTTATATGTGTGCCAAGTACTGCTGAGAAAAGGTATATTCCTTTCTTTCCCATTCAGTTTTCTCCATAGATCTATCATATCTACCTTATCCAGAGTTTTATTTACATCCTTAACCTCTTTCTTGTTTATTTTGAGATAAGATTTACCAATTTCAGAGAGGAGGAGGCTTAGGTCCCCCACTAGTTTGACTGCCATTTTCTTCCTTCAACTCCCCCAAGTTCTCCTGTAAGAATCCGGATGCTCTACCACTTGGAGCATACATGTTTAGCAATGACATTGCTTCATTGTCTATGGTGCCTTTTAGCAGGATATAGTTTCCCTCCTTATCTCTTTTGATTAAATCTATTTCTGCTTTTGCTCTGTCTGAGATTAGGATTGCTATGCCTGCTTTCTTTACATCAGCTAAAGTACAATATATTCTACTCCAACCTTTTACCTTTACCCTGTGTGTATCCTCCCATTTCAAATGTGTTTCTTGTAAACAACATATTGTTGGATTATGACTTTTAATCCATTCTGCTATCCATCTCCATTTTATGGGAGAATTCATTCCATTCACCTTCACAGTTATGATTACAATCTGTGTATTTCCCTCCATCCTCTTTCCTACCATTTGTGCTTTTAGTTCTCCTTTCTCCCTTTCCCTCCTCAATAGTTTTCACTTTTCACCACCACCTCCTGAAGCTTTACCTTCCTTCTTTTAGCCCCCCTCCCTTTCACTCCCCTTTACCTGTACTGCTTCTTCCCTCCCTTTTAGCTTCCCCTCCCCTCCTACTGCCTGTAGAGCTAGTTAGAATTATATACTTAAGTTTATTGTTTCCTCCTTGAACCAAATCAAATGAGAGTAGCTCTCAAATAATGTTCATCTCCCTCCCCTCTTTCCCTCTACTATAATTTTGCATTTCTTCCTGTAATGTAATTTGCCATTTTCTGCTTCCTCCTTTTCACACCTCCTGTTACAATCCCTTCCCATGCTTAAATCATAATTTTAACAAGATGTCATTTATTTTATACCCGTTCCCTCTATGTATATCCCTTTTATATTTCATAATAGATGTAAAATTCTCAAGATTAACAGGTATCATCTTTCCTTATATGGAGGTAAACAGTTTGCCCAAATTGAGCAACAAGTTTTCACCCACCCCCCGTTTACCTTTTTATGTCTCTCTTTGAAGATCGAATTTTCTATTAAGTTCTGGTGTTTTTGTCAAGAGGGTCTGGAAATCCCTTGCTTTTTTGAATGACCATCTCCTTGACTGAAATATTATGCTGATCTTTTTCCCATACACACACACACACACACAGAGAAAGAGAGAGAGAGAGAGAGAGAGAGAGAGAGAGAGAGAGAGAGAGAGAGCACAGAGTGAATTGATTAAGATGGGATCATATCTTAAAAAATGAAATTAAGCACTGAGAGAGAAATATATTGGGAAGAGAAAGGGAGAAATGGAATGGGGCAAATTATCTCTCATAAAAGAAGCAAGCAAAAAACTTTTTAGCGGAGGGAAAAAGAGGGGAGATGAGAGAAAAACATGAAGTTTATCCTCATCACATTCCACTAAAGGAAGGAATAAAATGCACACTGATTTTGGTATGAAAACCTATCTTACAATACAGGAAAGTGGGGAGAAGGGGATAAGCAGGGTGGGGGGGATGAAGGAAGGGAGGGCAATGGGAGGAGGGAGTAATTAGAAGTCAACACTGTTGGGGAGGGACAACGTGAAAAGAGAGAATAGAAGCAATGGGGGGCAGGATAGGATGCAGGGAAATATAGTTAGTCTTACACAACAAGACTATTATGGAAGTCATTTGCAAAACTACACATATATAGCCTATATTGAACTGTTTGTCTTCCCAGTGGGGATGAATGGGGAGGGAGGAAGGAATACAAGTTGGAACTCAGAGTTTTAGGAACAACTCTTGAGTACTGTTCTTGCATACAACTGAGAAATAAGAAATACAGATAATGGGGTATAGAAATTTATCTTGCCTCACAGGATAAAAGAGAAGTTGGGGATGAGCAAAAGGAAGGATATTGGAAAGGAAGGCGAATTGGTGGAAGGGGTAATTAGAATGCTCAGTGTTTTGGCATGGGGGAGGGGAGAGATGTGGAAAAAATTTGGCACTCAAAATTTTGTGGAAATGAATGTCGAAAACTCAAAATAAATAAATAAATTTAAAAAAACATTAGCATAAATTTCAAAATCAAGAGATAGAGTAGAAAGATAAGCCTACAACCCCAGCAAAATACCCTGACCACAAAAAACTACTGCAGTTACAGGAATGATCAAGAGAAATTTTCAGAAGAAGACAATGAAGTCAAGACAGCTATAAGCAAACCATCAATAAAACCTGTCAATCAGCAGAAGTCCAATAAAAATCCCTGCAAGAAGTAAAAATGCTTTCCAAATCAAGTAAAGCAACAGAAGAAAAATTGAGTAGAACAATGAACAAAACTGAGAAAATTAACAGTTTGATGAAAGAAGCACAAAAATACTAACTACCTTAAAAACAGAATTGGCCGAATGGAAGAATAGGTACAAAAACTCACTGAAGTAAACAGTTCTTTAAAATGTAGAATTGAACAACTGAAAGATAGTGAATCCATGATACATCAAAAAACATTAAAACAAAGTCAAAAGAATGAAAAAATTGAAAAAACATATATGAAATATCACACTGGAAAAAAAAGAAAACAAACAACTGATCTGGGAATAGATTGAGGAGAAGTAATTTAAGAATAATTGAACTACCTGAAAGCACAAAGACGTCATGTTTAAAGATATCACTAATGGAAACTGCTTCAATATTCTGGAATCAGAGAGTAAAATAAAAATTGAAACAAATCACTAATCACTGCCTGAAGGAGATCTCAAAATGAAAATTCCCAGGAATATTATAGCCGAAATCCACAACTCTCAGAACAAAGAGAAATGACTTGAAGCAACTAAAAAGAAACCATTCAAATAGTGTGGAGAAGCACTCAATAACATGCAAGAATTAGCAGCTACCTTACTAAAGGACCAGAAAGCTCCATGATATATGGTATTCCAGATTGCAAAAGATCTAGCTTTACAATCAAGAATAACTCACTCAGAAAAAGTGAGTATAATCCTTCAAGTGGGAAAAAGTGACATTCAGTGAAAAAAGACTTTCAAGCATTCCTGTTCAAATGACCAAATTTGCATAGGAAATTTAACTTTCAAATACAAGAATTAAGAAAAAAGCCCAAAAACGTAAACAATGAAAGAGAAATAGAAGGTTCTCAATGAGGTTAAATTGCCTATTTTTCTATAGTAAAAGATGACACATATAAGTATTGAGACCTTACGATCATTAAAATAGTTAGAAGGATCATACTTTAAAAGGGGCATGAGAACAAGCTGATTACATTGAAATGATCTTAGAAAATGGACTGATGGTGACAGAGCCAAGATGGCAGAGTGAGAGCAACTACTCACCTAAGCTCTTAGACAAACTCCTTCAGATATCTCCAAAAAGAGAATCTGCCTAAATTTTGTAGGTACAGAATCCAATAGGAGACATACTGTGACAGATTTACAGCATATGACAGACTGAAAGGTCGGTGGGAAAGCTCTGTTCCATGAAGGTGGAGGAGCATACATCACACAGCACAGCATGTCCCTGGCAGAGACTGGTTGAGCAGGAAAGACCCAGGGTGCCCTGAGGTAGTGGCAGCATGGCACAATGGTGGAGTGACAGCCCAGGGTGGGACACCATTCGAAAACAATTTGATAAAAATTAAAATTGGGCAAGTAGAAACTAATGACTCTATGAGACACCAAGAACCTTTCAAACAAAATCTGAAGAATGAAAAGATGCAAGAAAATGTAAAACATGTAATTAGAAAAACCACTGACCTGAAAAATAGATACAGGAGAGAAAATTTAAGATTTATTGAATTCCCAGAAAGTCATGATGAAAAAATATCTAGACAATATTTTCCAAGAAATCATCAAGGAAAACTGCCCAGAAGTGATAGATCCAGAGGGAAAAATCATCATTTAGAGGGGGAAGAAGTAGCAAAGGTAAAGTAGAGTGAAAGGGAGGGGGGCTGAAAGAAGGAAGGGAAGACTGGTGGAGGTGGTGGTCAAAAGTGAAAACTCTATTGAGGAGGTGAGGAGAGACAGGAGAACTAAAAGCACAAACAGTGGGAAACATCTTGGAAGGAAAAACACAGATTGTAATCATAACTATGAATTTGAATGGAATAAACTCTCCCATAGCAGAATGGATAAAAGCTATAATCCAACAATATGTTGTTTACAAGAAATACATTTGAAAAGGAGGGATACATACAGGGTAAAAGAAAAAGATTGGAGCAGAATATGTTGTGCTTCAGCTGATCTAAGGAAAGCAGAGGTAGCAATCCTAATCTCAGACAAAGGAAAAGCAGAAATAGATCTAGTCAAAAGAGATAAGGAATGAAGCTATATCCTACTAAAAGTAATATCATTATTAAACATATATGTTCCAAGTGGTAGAGTATCTAAATTCTTAGAAGAGAAGTTAAGGGAGTTTCAGGAAGAAACAGACAGCAAAACTATACTAGTGGGGGAATTCAACCTACCCCTCTCTGAACTTGATAAATCTAACCTTAAAATAAACAAGAAAGAAGTTAAGGATGTGAATAAAACTCTGGAAAAGGTAGATATGATATATCTCTGAAGAAAACTGCATAGGGTTAGAAAAGAATGTACCTTTTCCTAAGTGGTACATGGAACATATACAAAAATTGACTATATACTAGAGTATAAAAACCTTACAATCCAGTGCGGAAAGACAGAGATAGTCAATGTATCTTTCTCAGGTCATAATGCAATAAAACTTACATGTAATCAAAGTCCATGGAAACACAAACCAAAAACCAATTGGATACTAAACAGTCTCATCCTGAAGAATGAGTAGGTTAAACAGCAAATTATGGAAACAATCAACACCTTCATTGAAGAGAATGATGACAATGAGACAACTTACCAAACTTTATGGGATACTGCAAAAGCATGACTTAGGGGAAATTTTATATCTTTGAGTGCTTACATGAATAAAATAGAGAAAGAGTTCAGTGACCTGGGCATCCAGCTGAAAAACACTAGAAAAAGAACAAATTGAAAATCCCCAAGACAATACCAAATAAGAAAACTGAAAACCAAAGGAGAGATTAATAAAATTAAAATTAAAAAAACTATTGAATAAATAAAACTAAGAGTAAATATTATGAAAAAACCAATAAAAATGATAAACCTTTGGTCAATTTGATTTAAAAAAAATTAAAGGAGAAAAACAAATTACCAATGTCAAAAATGAAAGGAGTGAACCTACCTCCAATTAGGAGGAAATTAAAACTATAATTAGAAATTACTTTGTCCAACTTTATGCCTATAAATTCGGCAATCTAAATGAGATTAATGTTTATTTTTAAGAATATAAATTTCCCAGATTAACAGAAGAGGAAGTTGAATACTTAAACAAGATGACAATGTAAAGTTAGGAAGTCACCATAAATGAGCAGGATCCCGAGTCAAAAATCCAGGGTCATGATAATGGAAAGTACTTATGGCTACCAGAGAGCAAGGGCACTGGTCGCAGTTCTAAGACAGAGAAGAATGCTTGTGATTGGTCAAAGAATGGAATACAGGTCAGAACAGTGATCACAGCTCCCCTTAGGTGATATTACCTTGGAAAAGTGAAAATTTATAGACCACCAGAATTAGCAATGAAAACAGCAATGTAAAACACGTGGAGCTTGAAATGATGTGCTTTGTCTCCTCTCAAGCAGACCCCAACTTTAAGATAATGTTAATAATGAAGACACTGAAAAGGAAATGAGAGTGCCAAAAAAAACAAACAAACAAACAAAACCATAAGAAGATACTATGGTAACAGGGAAGAACAAGTCAGAAATTCAGATAAAGACCATGAAATTAAAATAGCTACATTAAATACTTCAAAGAGAAAATGTGAATTGGTCACAGGTTCTACGAGCAATTCTAGAAGGGCTCAAAATGGATTTTAAAAAGCAAATAAGAGATGTGGTTACAAAAAGGAAGAAAAGAAATGAAAGTGATACCAGAAAATCATTTTTAAAAATGAGTTGGCTTGGTAAAGATGGCACAAAAACTAACACCTTAAAAAACGAAATAAGCCAAATGGTAAAAGAAGAACAAAAATCTACTGAAGAAAATAACTCCGTAAAAAGTAAAATTACCCAAATAAAGAAAAGAAAAAAACAAGATGAACACAGATTCACTCCAGAAAAGAATTCCTTAAAAAGTATTATTGGCCAAATGGAACAGGATGCATAAAAGCTAAATGCAGAAAATAATTCCTTAAAAATGAAAATTGAGCGAAGACAAACTAATGACTCCATGAAACATGAAGAAGTAAACAAATCAAAAGAACGGAAAAAATAAAAGGAAATGAAACATATTTCACTGGAAATACAATTGACCCAGAAAATATATCAAGGATAGGTAATTTAAGAATCATTTTATTACCTGAAAGCAATGAAAAAGAAAAGAGACTAAATATTATATTTCAAAAAAATTACAAAAAATACTTGTCATAATATTCCAGAGTTACAGGGTATAATAGATTGAAACAATTCACTGACTACTTCCTGAAAGAAATCCAAAAATGAAAATTCTCAGCAATATTATATTCAAATTCCAGACCTCTCAGATCATGGAGAAAATGTTGCAAGCTGCTAGTAAGAAATAAGATATAATTCAAATATTGTAAAGTCATGGTCATGATAACAAAAGAATTAGATGCTTGTACACCAAAGTATCAGAATGCTTGGAATATGATATTCCAGATGTCAAAGGAACTAGAATATAACCAAAAATAATCTATTCCACCAAGTATAATTTTTCAGGGGAAAATACATATTTAAAGAAATAGATTACTTTAGCAAAATTGTAGGATAGAAAAAAAAAATCCCCATATATCACTGCCATTCCTATTACCCAGAAAGTCCAGTAGAAAGACATAGAAAGAAAACTTCAACTTGAAATAATTGCAAACAACACAAAATACTTGCAAGTCTATCTGGTAAGACAAACTCAGATATTATATGAATATAACTACAAAACACTCAATAAAAAATGAAATGAGATTTAAAGAAATGGGAGAAATAGAAATTGCTCATGGTGATGTCCAAGGAAATGTGACAAAAATCTCAATCTTCCTTGAAAAAATTGCTTATTCTAAGCTACATCAATTAAAATATCAAAGAATTATTTTGTAGTGCTAGCAACAGTATTCATCTGGAAACATTCTCAAATCTATTGAGAGAATCAATGAAAAAAATTGAGGTGGCCTGGCACTTCCAGGTTTAAAAATATATTACCAAGTGGTAATCCTCTGAACAATCTAATACTGGTCTAGAAATCAGCTGAAGGATCAGTGATATAGATCAAGTACACAATACATAGTATTAAATAACCATGATATTCTAGTGCTTGACTGTCCTAAAGATCCAAGATTTTGGGACATAAATTTACCATTTAACAAAAATTGTTGGAAAAATGGGAGAGAAATTTGCCAGAAACTAGGCAGAGACCAGCATCTCAAGTTATATTATATTTCATGGTAGTGTCAAAGTATATAAATTATTAAGACACAAATAGTAATATCATATGTAAATTACAGGAGTATGGGAAAATGTACCTAACAGATCTATGAATATAGGAAGAGTTTATGATGAAAAAAGAGATAGAGAGGATCATGGAATTTGAAATATGTAATTTTGATGAAGTCAAATTAAAGTTCTTCTGCATTAACAAAATGCAGCTACAACTACAAAGAAAACAGGAAACTGGAGCAAAAATTTTTTTAAAAAGATTCTCTGATGAAGGACTCATTTCTCTACTATATAGGAGACTGAGCCATTTTTTTTAAAAAGAGATATTCTCAGTTTATAAATAATCAAAACATATAAACGGAGAGTTTTTAGAAGAATAAATCAAAGCTATGAATAGTCACATAAAAATTGATCTAAATTTCTATTAATTAGAGAAAACCTCAAACCTATCAGATTGGTTAACACAGCAGAAAGGGAAAATGAGAAACATTAGAGGGAATATGGAAAAATTGGTACACTAATGCACTGCTGATGGAGTTGGGAACTATTCTAACCATTGGGGGAATAATTTGAAACTATACTCAAAGAAACTTTGATTCAGCAGTAGCAGTACTACATGTGTATCCCAAAAGAATCAAAGAAATAGGAAAAGGAGCAATTCATACAAAGTATTCATACCAGCATTTATTGGTATCAAATTATTAGAAATCAAGGAGAGGCCTATAAATTGGGGAATTCCTGAATAAGTTGGGATTTTTATGGAATATGGAAGAAAAATCTTGGAACACATATGAACCAATGCAAAGTGAAGTGTATAAAATCAGGAGAAAACTGTATACAGTAAAATAAATAACATAAGATAACATAAACTGAATCAATTGTGAAAAACAGCTTCTCTGTTGAAGATCTAGACAATTCTCATGGACGAGTGATGAAAAATGATGCTCATCTCAGAAAGAGACCTGAAGAACTTTAGATACATACTTTTAAAAATTTTATTTGCTGGGGGCAGAGCCAAGATGGTGGAGTAGAAAGACACACATACGCTAGCTCTGAACCCACAGCCCATAAATATCTGTAAAAAAGAACTCCCAATAAATTCTGGAGCAGCAGAAGCCACAGAACAACTGAGCACATGACATTTCTGTTCCAGAGGGACCTGAAAACCTCTCACAAAAGGTCCTTCATGCTGTGGATCTAGAGGCGAGCCCAGCCCTGCCTTGGCAATGCTGCACCAAGAGGAGTGGATCTGAGCAGGCTTCAGGGATGGAATCTCCAGCAGCCGCTCAGGTCCCTCCACCCACATATGACAAGGGTTGGTGAGAGGGTCTCTTTGGCTGGTCCAGAGGGGAGTGGGGTGCCCCCATAACTCAGGCCCCCTTGGAAGGCAGCAGTGGAGGCAGGAGCAGACGGGGTTCCCCAAGCAGGCAGGAGCTAGGATCCATTGTTGAAGGTCTCTGCATAAACCTCTGAGGGAACTGAGCCTGTGAGGTGGCCCTGCCCCCACCTGAGCACCTGAATTTAATCTCACACTGAATAGCAGCCCTGCCCCCGCCAAAAGCCCTGAGGCTGGGAAGCAGCATTTGAATCTCAGACCCCAAGTGCTGGCTGGGTGGATCTGGAGGCAAAGTGGGTGTGAAGAGAATATTCAGAAGTCAAGTCACTTGCTGGGAAAATGCCCAGAAAAAGGAAAAAAAAATAAGTCTCTAGAAGGTTACTTTCTTGGTGAACAGGTATTTTCTCCCTTCCTTTCTGATGAGGAAGAACAATGCTTACTATCAGGGAAAGACACAGAAGTCAAGGCTTCTGTATCCCAGCCCACTCAATGGGCTCAGGCCATGGAAGAGCTCAAAAAGGATTTTGAAAATCAAGTTAAAGAGGTGGAGGAAAAACTGGGAAGAGCTATGAGATACACGCAAGAAAAGCATGAAAAACAAGTAAACACCTTGCTAAAGGAGACCCAAAAGAATGCTAAAGAAAATAATACCTTGAAAAATAGGCTAACTCAATTGGCAAAAGAGGTTCAAAAAGCCAACGAGGAGAAGAATGCTTTCAAAAGCAGAATTAGCCAAATGGAAAAGGAGGTTCAAAATCTCACTGAAGAAAGTAGTTCTTTCAAAATTAGAATGGAACAGATGGAGGCTAATGACTTTATGAGAAACGAAGAAATCACAAAACAAAACCAAAAGAATGACAAAATGAAAGATAATGTGAAATATCTCATTGGAAAAACAACTGACCTGGAAAATAGATCCAGGAGAGACAATTTAAAAATTATGGGACTACCTGAAAGCCATGATCAAAAGAAGTGCCTAGACATCATCTTTCATGAAATTATCAAGGAAAACTGCCCTGAGATTCTAGAACCAGAGGGCAAAATAAGTATTCAAGGAATCCACAGAACACCGCCTGAAAGAGATCCAAAAAGGGAAACTCCTAGGAACATTGTGGTTAAATTGCAGAGTCCCCAGGTCAAGGAGAAAATATTTCAAGCAGCTACAAAGAAACAATTCAAGTACTGTGGAAATACAATCGGGATAACACAAGATCTAGCAGCTTCTACATTAAGGGATCGAAGGGCATGGAACAGGATATTCCAGAAGTCAAAGGAACTAGGACTAAAACCAAGAATCACCTACCCAGCAAAACTGAGTATAAAACTCCAGGGGAATAATTGGTCTTTCAATGAAATAGAGGACTTTCAATCATTCTTGGTGAAAAGACCAGAGCTGAAAAGAAAATTTGACTTTCAAACACAAGAATGAAGAGAAGCATGAAAAGGCAAACAGCAAAGAGAAGTCATAAGGGACTTATAAAAGTTGAACTGTTTGCATTCCTACATGGAAAGACAATATTTGTTCCTCTTGAAACTATTCAGTATCTGGGTACTGGGTCGGATTACAAACACACACACACATGCACACGCACACACACACACACACATAGAGACAGAGTGCACAGAGTGAATGAAGAGGATGGGATCATATCTTAAAAAAATGAAATTACAGGGTGAGAGAGAAATATATTGGGAGGAGAAAGGGAGAAATGGAATGGGGCAAATTATCTCTAATAAAAGAGGCAAATAAAAGACTTTTCAGTTGAAAGAAAAAGGGGGGATGTGAGAGAATAAACATGAAGCTCACTCTCATCACCTTCCACTAAAGGAAGGAATAAAATGCACACTCATTTTGGTGTGAAAACCTATCTTACAATACAGGAAAGTGGGGGATAAGGGGATAGGCAGGGTGGGGGGGATGATGGAAGGGAGGGCATGGGGAGGAGGGAGCAATTTGAGGTCAACCCTCATCGGGAGGGACAGGATCAAAAGAGACAATGGAAGTAATGGGGGACAGGATAGGATGGAGGGAAATATAGTTAGTCTTACACAACAGAAGTATTATGGAAGTCATTTGCAAAAATACACACATTTGGCCTATATTGAATTGCTTGCCTTCCCAAAGGGAATGGGTGGGGAGGGAGGGATGAAGAAAAGTTGGAACTCAAAGTTTTAGGAACAACTGTCGAGTACTGTTTTTGCCACTAGGAAATAAGAAATACAGGTAAAGGGGTATAGAAAATTATCTGGACCTACAGGACAAAAGAGAAGATGGAGACAAGGGCAGAGAGGGATGATAGAAGAGAGAGCAGACTGGTGACAGGGCAATCAGAATGTTTGGTGTTTTGGGGTGGGGGGAGGGAACAAAAGGGGAGAAAATTTGGAACCCAAAGTTTTGTGAAAATGAATGTTAAAAGTTAAATAAATAAATAAATTTTTAAAAATTATTTGCTTATTTTACTATTTTGCGTGTTTTACAACATGATTAATTTAGAAATATATTTTATATGACTTCACATGTATAACTGATAATAAATTGCTTACCTTCCTCAAGGGGGGCTGGGAGAAAAGGCAAGAATTTAGAACTCAAAAAATGTTTTTTTTTTTTAAATATTTTAATTGAGAAATATTTAATTAATAAGTACAATATATTTTTGAAAAGAAAAAACATAATTATCCCCAAATATTGTTTAGTTGATTCAAAAAAAAAGGGAAATTTCAGTTTACTAAAGCTTTTTGCTTTCTGAATACTTAAAAATGACTGACTTGTTCCTTGAATGGTTGTTCTCAATCTAAAAGTGGAAAAAAGAAAGAAAATTTACTATCCAAAGCAAATTTATTCTGTACAGAGTTGTCCAGACTACAGGGAGTGTTCTGTGAAGAGATTTGTTGCCTGATAAAGTTTCATCCCTTAATTTTCAGATAATCAACCAAATTAACTTGGCTTGGGGCCTATAAATTCTAGGTTCCAGAGCATTGATTTTGCACTGGCTGTCAATTTCAACCTCTATTCCAACTCTTAGATTCATACAGCTTGCACTCCTACCTGAACTTGGAGCCTCCATTCCCTAGAATTAAAAAAAAACAAATAAAAAAAGCCCAAAACCAGGGTCTCAGATACATATGATTTTAGAGTAGAAGAAGATCCTAAGGAGTAAAGAGCTGACCAAAGTCAAATCTGACCTTTTGGAAGACATTTCATGTTCTGAGTAAACTCAGTTAAAAAAGGCTCATTCTAATCATGGTCTTTGTCAACCAGAAGTAGTTACACAATGTCCACACCTGCTCCATAGTCTGTCCAGTGTATTTTCCTTATACATCATCATGATTCTCTTGGAAATAAACACCCTGCTTTCTCCATATGGAACAATTGCATCAGTTGAGTAAGCTGACAGTCTCCATATATGTAGACCTCTACTATGTTTCTAAAGAAAATTGTATGGTCACACTACTACATGGATCAAAATTCTTCAATGCTTTTTCACCAAATACAGAATAGAATATAAATTCTTCCTTGGCATTCAAGGCTCTCAAATATCAGGCACTAATATATCTATTCATTATTATTTTACATTACTAAAGGTTCTATGGTCTAATCAAGCACAAGTACTCATTGTTCTTGGATCTCAACTTATTCTCTTTACAACTTCATTTTTTAAATATTTGCATATACTATTCTTCTCCTCTTGTTTTGAATATGTTCTATCTGAACACATGAGTACAAGTCAGCATGCACTGGTCCATAAGCAAACAGAGGGAAAGAAAAAGATAAATTTGATTTAACTCCTTGAGGGCAGTGACAATGTTTTTGCCTTTCTTGGTTTGCTTAGAACTTACATTGCCTGACAAGCAAAAAGTAAATCACCATCATCATTTATATAAAATGTTAAGATTTGGAATTATTTTGAAGTTCAAGTGTTTCACAAATATTACATAACTTTATCCTCATAGCAACTCTGGCACCTGTAGGTGCCATTATCATCTTCATTTAACATGATGAAATGGACGGAGGTTAAGTGACTTGTCCAGGTAACTAGTAAGTGTCTGAAGCAAAATTTGAACTTACACTGAACTCCAGGTCCAATGTTCTATCAATCACACATGTAAAAAGTAGTAACTAGGTGGTGCAGTGGAAAAAGCACCAGTGTAGCAATCAGGAGGACCTGAGTTCAAATCTCACCTCAGACACTTGACACTTATTAGCTGTGTGACCTTGGACAAGTCACTTGGCCCCAATTGCCTCATCCTGAATAATTTCCAGTCATCCTGAGGAATATCTGGTCACTGGATTCAGATGTTTCTGAAGGAGAAGTGAGGCTGGTGACCTGCACAACTCCCCCTTGCTCAAAACAAAGTCAAGTGCAAATCATGTAATTATTTCTCTGATGGCACGGTCTTCTTTGGCAGTGAAGGATGAACATACAAGTATTAACTAAGTAAATGCTTTTTGACTGTTCATTGAAAAGGTGAAACCCTATAAAGCTTGCTTGTATTGGTACAGGGTGTTTTTGATGAGAAAAAATCAAAGAAACAGGATTTTAGAGATAGTTTGCCTCAGTTTTAGAAAGACATTTGTGAAACTGTCTTAGACTATTCTTGTGGCACAGATGTACAGATGATAGACTGTAATCATGAAGTCAAGGAGTTTCATTTTGTGTTTTTATTACTAATGCTTAATCAAAGTACTTTACACATAAGTGTTTAATAAATACATGTTGATCGATTGTTTGACTAACATGAGTCGGGTATACCACCATGAATTGAATTCAAACTAATGGAATGGCTGAACTCAAAGAGTAGGCTTGATGGAAGGAAAAAGTTCCTAAGCAAGTTATCTAAAACTAGAATGAGTCGCCTTCAACAGGGATTGATTCTTAAATATGTCACCGTACATATTTAATACTGGATGACCACTTGGCAGTTCTTCCACAGAGGAGATTAATTTTTATCTATGTGATAGACAAGATTAACTTTGAAGTCCCTTTCTACTCTGAGAATCTGACTACTCTACCTTCCATTTTCACACAGTGGTAATCACTCTTTCACAATGCAACCTAAAATTTTGTCAGAAATTGTAGTCAAGTTCACTGACTTAGAGACTGCAGAGACCATGCTCATCCTTTTTGGGAAAAAGCACAATACTTACCTTTGACATTATGAAAAGCATATTCTTTTAAAAATATGATTGGTGCTAGAAAACTGTTTCCTACAAATTGGAGTTATGACAATATAAATGTCAGCAATGCTTTACAAAAACACTACACTAGGATTTGCTTTCTATGAAGCTAATTTATAGTTTAAATATTATTATTTACCTAAAAACAGCTTGACGTAATAGTAAAAACCTGGAGTCAAAGCTCAGGAGATCTAGGTTTAAATCTAACCACTTACACATGTGGGTTGTGTGACTCTGAGAAAGGATGTAACTTCTCAGTGTCATGGGCAACCAGATGTAGTACTTATTATGTAGTTTCCTATACCAGTGAATTTGCAGGTCTAGAACCTACCCCTTAAACACAATTAATGATGAATGTGGCATAATTGAAGGAATACAGGAGTGGCAGCCAAGACACTTAGGTTTAATTCTTGATTTCCTATACTGAAACTTTGGGCTATTCGTTTTAATTGTTGGTCCCTATTGAAGTCAACAAGCATTTATTAAGTGTTTACTATATGCCAGAAACTGAGTTAGTGCCACTCATGTTTACAATGAGTGAGAACAGATATCACTGTTGTCCCTTATAGCTCTAAAATTCTACGTCTATGATTCTAAATATTGTCCTCAATCATAAACCATCACAAGATATTACCTATTTTCATCACTATATAATGAACACCTATTATCATGGGTATTTTCCCACTAGCATCATTGACAGTGTGTAGGTGCATTTATTGATCCAGGACCATTTAAACATGATTGGAATACTACCTCAGGGAGGTTACAAAATAATGTCATCTAGAGTCTAGATGTAGCTAATTAATTTCCATTTATTCATTCAATAATTCTTTGAGCATCTACTATGTGCAAAGTGCAATATTCAGAACAATGTGGTGATATAGATTAAACACAAAGGCAGATCATTTCTCCCTGTCTGATCAGTGGAAGAATCTTAAAAAGCTGATATTGAAAGATAAATATGCTTAGAAAACAATGTATTTGCCTGCATAGATTGTGGGGGTTGAGGCAGTGGATCATGTAGGTCCTGTAGATATCTGAAGGAATGCTGCTAGAACACTGGATGAACACCTCATGATAGATTTGTAGGAGGACATGTATAAGAGTTTCCCAAGATGGGCAGGTAGGGATGACTAGTAGTCTGCTTCTTTGGTCTGAAATTCATCAGTAGAAATCAGAAATTCATTGAAGCATGCAAGTAGACTAAATAAAAATCAGGATTATAACATTTGATAGGTGGGCTCTGAGCAATTATACCTTGAATTCAAGCCTGAACTCCAGGTCCTTTTGTTCTTTTTAAAAAATTGATTTAGAATGGTCCTCTTAGTCATTTTTCATAAAATCAATTTCTCCTGACAAAACAATTACAGGCTTGAGACATGAATGGTAGTCTTGTCAATTATTTGAAAACCCTTTTATGATCTTTTAATTTTCCAAGTATAGGAAAAATTCAAACTTTAACAATAATACATGCATTTTATGATGCTGCTCAAAATGTTACAGAATATATTTAATTTGTGTCCTATAAAAGTGCAATTGTTCCAACTGAGAATTACATTTGTTTGTCAAGTTATGAAACCACATTTTTGCTGTCTATGCTCAACCCAGTTATGTCAGACTTAGCAACAAAAATGTTACCTATGGGAAACTTGTAACTTTTTTTCTTCAATGCATTTGATTCTGCTTATATAGTATAGAAAAGTATGGTGTATTTTTTGAGAACAAAATATATTTTCATCATTACACCTACAGTAGCAAGAAATTTGGCATAATGATTACAGCACAAAACCATTTTAAATTCTGATTAACATTTTTGTTTTCATCATAAGAAGGGGAAATCCTTCCTTAGCTATTCCTCTACCCCCAGCAACTTACATTCTGTTTCTGCTGTAGCTCTCATAAAGGAATAGTATCATTTTCTCCCTCCAGGCAGTCTTAAAGTAGAATCTTTAGCCAAGTTATTACCACTTTTTCCATCCTCTTTCTTTCCTTGGGAAAGAAAAAAATAAGTGGATTGGCACTTGATTTCATGATGTCATACCATTAGGTAAACTATTCTGGAGATAATTGGTCTTTATTGAGCACATACATATCTAAACACATATAAAACTATTGTCCTCCTGTTTTATAAACATCTGTCATGTGTACACTCATAATAAAAGTGTTGTTTTAAAATGTAACATTTATAAAATAAGAAATATTATGTTATTTTAAAATGCTTATTGGACTGAGGAAATCTGATTTAGACAACAACTAACTTTGAATGGGGTTTTGATAGATGCCAGAAAGGTATTCTATTTGAATGACCGTATTAGTAGAACTTTTTAATTGTCAAGTCAATGCATATTTAAGAGAACATATGTTCTCAGGCAATGTAGTATAGTGTGGTAGAAAGAACATTGGTGCAGGAATTGGAAAATCTTGCTTCCTAGGTCCAGGACCATGATCAATGCTCTTTGAAGACCTGACAAGTAACATTGGTGCTTTGGGCCTTAGTTTTGTATATAAAATGTGGTTGTTGCATTACACAGCTGGTAAATTTCCTAATGAATAGGACTAAGTAAATCACATTCTAGATCAAGAATATTCATGCATGCTTATGTTTTGGCATTTAAAACTTCTTAGCCAGATTACTTTAATCTTTTTCATGCACACTGTGATCTAGTCAAATTATCCTACTTGGGTCTGACCTTGATACTTCATTTCTCTCCTTTCCTTTTGTAGAGGGTTTTCATATTGTCTGGAAGGTGTTTGTTCCCCACCTCCATATCTTTCAATCTGTAACTTCCCCTGTGTTAATACCATGCCCTATAGAAATAATTTCATATTTTCCATAGTTATTATCGTTTTTTCCCTTTTCAAGGTACCAATTTTTTATCTATATTTTATTTACTCCCTTAGATTTAACTTCGAAATTAGAAGACAAAGAACTAGTACCTCCTCTGCACTTTGCCTTTGGAATGCGAGTATATTTTTTCTCTTCCTGTGAGTAAGTTCTCATTTTTAGTCACTATCTTTGATAATCACTGCAGAGACCTTTGTCTGTATATTGACCGAGGAAAGAGGAGGAAAATAGAATAAATGAGGAAATATGACCTATCAATGCAGTCTTGACTCAGACAGCAACTATGGTCCTCTGACTCATCTCATCTTAACAAAATGTTACTTGGGAAGTTTATTTTTTAAAAAATCTAAACTGTAAGATTCCCTTAATTTAAATTGACTGCCAGATTTTCCTTATACTCAGAACTTCATCATTTTTATATCACTGCATAACAATGCAAACATTGTTTGGTTGAAGTAACACTCCTCTACTCCCTCACCGGCCTTTTCACAAATCACATAACACATAACTCAAAAGTGATCTTGTTCTGTCCTTTCTGTCAACTGGGCTCACTTTGATACTAACTAAAGTAAGCAAACAACCTCAAAGGACAGAGAACTCTGGACTAAAACATGTGCCTTGTAAATGAAAAAAAGTTTAGGAAGAGGAAAAGCAGCACATCATTAGCTGCCTGAGTGTTTAGCCAGTGAAAAGTTCACCAACACTGGACTCTCCCACACTCTGCTCAGTCCAGTTTGGTGAATATGCCAGACACCATAACGATGTCCAGTCTCACCATACATCTCATGCTCTCTGTATTCAGCTTCTCTTTGTCAAAACCTCTCTCTTCTAGTTCACACACAGTTCCACTTGTATAGCTTCAACACTCAGTTTAAGAATCCTTTTTTCTCTTTCTTAGCAGTATTCCTGCTAGAATACTGAAGTCTCTTCCAGGGAGATACAAAGACATATTTTTTTTCTTAAAACAACATCTCCCATAAACCTATGCAACAAAACCATGAACAATTTTGTTAGATTCCAGACAGGAGTCCAAGAGAGAGAATAGGGTTTGCACATAAAGATCTGGGAATCATGTGCATAGAGATAATTGAAATTATGCAAGAGATAATTGAGCATATGGGATCTGATGAGGTCATCAAGTGAGGCAATATAAAGGGAGAAGAAAAGAGAGTTTAGAGTGTAGCTTTTGGGGACATTACAGAAAGTGGTTCTGACCTGATTTCCATCAAAGGAGATTGAGAAAAAGGTGAGACAAGTAGAAGGAGAACTAGGAGAGAGAATTGTCTTGAACCCTAGAAAGGAAAGAATATTCAAGAGTATGAGCTGATTATCATTAAGGGATGTTCAGAACTCAAAAAGAATGATGATTAAGAAAAGGTCATTATGTTTGGTAATTATAAATCAATAACACATGTGAAGAGGGCAGCATCAATTAAATGACGTTAACTTTCTCAAGAAGTTTACCTAAGAGGAGAAAAATTGGATAAGAGTAGCAATGGTCAGAGCAATTGACTTAAAAAAAAAAAAAAACATGGGGGAGATATTGTTATGCCTGTAGGCAACAGAGAAAAAGTCAGTAGATAGGTAGAAATTACATATGAGAAAGAAATGAGGGAGGACAAAGGGGTAATCAGTTAAGAGGAATTTGACAACTTTGGGGAATTAAAGGGTCGTGGAGAACAGTTTTTCTTAGTAAAGTGAAGGACTATCTCTTTGACACTATAATGAAGGAGGAGACCATGAAGACTTCATGTTTGAGTGATGTGAAGTAAGGAGGCGGGGAAAAGAGTGAGTTCTGGGTGAGTGTTCACATTTTTTTGGGTAAAATATGATGGGAGGTCCTTATCTAAAAGGGCAAGTGGTAGAGTTTGATGGGAGACTGCAAAAAGGAATACAAATGTTTTTAATACCTAACATATTAGGTGGGACAGCAATTTGATTAGGAAAGTATAAATGGGCTCATCTGAGACGAGGAAATATACAATTTGGGTTTTTCTCCAATTATCTTCAGCAGTATATGAATAAGATTACATATCTTTCCACGTTTTTGATGGGGAAGGGTATCTTATACCAACTGTTCATACCATAGCTTCCCAATAAATTTCCTTTTGTAAAATCTAACAGAGGTCTAGCTTTTTGAAGTTAATGGGAAGGAACATCAATGGGGGCTTATGAGTGACAGCAATAGCACAGCCCTTCTGAAACCAGAGGGGATAAACTTCCTAGAACTTTAAGAGCAGTTGCTCTCTGAAGAACTAGCTTGCCAGTGTAATTGTGAGGAAAAAAAGCCATGAAAAAATGTACTACAATTGGATCATAGATTCAGAGTTCTAAGTAATCTTAGAAGGTATCCAGTTCCAAACTCTTCCTTTTTTAATGAGGAAACTAAGCAGAGAGTTTAAATGATCTGTCAAGGTCATACTAATAACTGTGAGAGGCATAATATGAGCCCACAGCAATCAAAGGCAATCCACTTACCCATATATATTTCTCTTTATCACTATTTCTCTCAAGAATAATGCTGATTTGAGTGGTTTTCAACACACATACACATACACAGAGCCAGAAATATAGAACAGCATTTCATGAAGATTTCAGACTCCTGGATTAAATATCAAAAATAAAATAAAATAAAATAAAAAGCTCTGACAGTTTCACTCTTTTGAGAACATGTCAGCCCTTTACCTCCACTCCTTTTCGGATTCACATGACATCTAATACAAAAGCTACTAAATGAATTATCTGGAGCAGATATGACTGTAGGCAACTGGAAATTAATCTTCCGTATAGACAGACAGTTTCAGTGCTGCTATGCTACAAACTCTGCATAATCTAACAAAATACCAAAGTCCTCATATCCTTGCTGAAAATAAAACTTTTTTTTAAAGAATCATGACATTTTTTATGGAGACTTGGCTCCAAGTTATACAGTTGTCCTTAAGTGATAGTTTTAGTCTAGTGAAGTAGCATGAGAAATCATGAATTTCCTATTCCATGTAAGGAGGCACTTAACCTTTTCATGGATTTATTTTCAAATACACCTAAGTAATATTCATTTGGTATATTGAGATAACTAGAGGGGTTGGTGCCAGGGGTATAAGGTGGCACTGAAACAAGGTTTTATATAGTTTCTTACATTAGAGTATCCAATAGAGAAATGGGACTCTGAAAATAAAATAAAACAACCCAAGCATTCTTATGAATTTCCCAAATGGTCCATCATCCAGGTGTATTTTTTTAATGAAATGTGAATGAATAAGTATATTATACTTAAATAATTAGCACATAAGAAAACCTTGTGATCTTAGAGAAGGTAATTGAGCTGTTCAAAATTTTCCTGTTACAGTAGCAAATCTCATAATCAAAGGTAATTGCAGACAGTCATCTTCAAGGATCTTTGTACCCTCCTCCTTATTCAGTGTCCCTTTCCCCACTTCATGTCTTACTTAAAATGTTTTTCCTTAAGAGTCTTACTCTCAGCTTATTGTTAAGAAAGCTTTATTTACCAATATCGTAGGTGATCATAACTTAAGGTGATATCCCCTCAAAATGACTCATAGCTGGTTATGAAGATTCCTTCACTCTCCCCTAAGCAGCAACAACAATCTCAAAAGCTGATTTTCAGGCAATATTGTTTTTTAACAATAGCATCTCCTGAAAATTTATCAATTTGTAGAAGGGTTAAGATCTGTATTGATGGACTTTTCCCCCTTCCCCCACTGCCATGAAGCAACAGTTTAAAGTCTTAAAATAAATATTTCACCACGTTGGATTGGACCCTTTTTCCATCTTGCCATTATCTTTAAAGATTTATATCCTAAAATTTATAAATGTTTAATGGATTGAATATCTGATTCATAAGAAAACTCCCTTCAGCTAGCATTATGCTCCCTCCATGCACCATACTTCCTCACTTATATAGGTAGCTTCATATTGACATCGGTTTAAAGTTCAGAACATACTAAGATACCATATAGTCTAAACTCCATATTTTCATGTGCACAGAGACATTAAGTGAGTTGCCGAAGGTAACAAGTAACAGAAGTAAGTTTTTAACCCAGGTGTTTCATCTCTCAATTGATGGCTCTATCCACTCTACTACAATGCCTATGTTAGGTAAATGCCATTTACCTAATATTCTATAACTATAAATCTGAATTTCAAGGCCTTATATGTATTAGACATTTAAGTATTTCTTGAATTGCATTTAATTAAATTAAATTACATTAATTCTCAGTAATATTCTTTTTAATGAACTGTATGATTCTAGAATTCTAATAGAAATGAAATTGGTGATTAGCAGGGCAAGTGGAGTTTATTTACAATTACTTTAAAAATCTCTAGAGGATGAAGTCACAATCATCATAAACATCCTGGTGGTCATTTCCCTGACCCTCAAAAGACAAGCTGGTGCATTTTTAGACATTTTGATGATTTGGATGTTTTTCAAGATGGGGAGGCTCAGGCTTTTTGATTAAGAGCATAACATTAATAGCATAACCTTGGCCCTAATTTTAAGTAACTTTAGTTCAATCCCTTAACAGCATGCAAGTTTTTTTTTTCCTTTTGCAGCTTTATAGCTGATTTAATGGACTGAGATTTTGATTTTGAGTAGTTTCTAATTGGGAGAATTATTTTTATAGTTCATGTTCACAGAACTTCCATACGTTTCACTTTTGAACCCTGCTGTTTTCAATTCCATTTATATTTCACTTTCAGCTGGTTACTTTATAGTATGATACAATAATTCATATTTACATTTCATGTTTTTTCTCATGTTGGGGCAAATTGTGTTTTAAAGTTTCCTCAAAAAGATATGTTTTCCTTTAATATGTAGTAGGTGTGTAGTTCAGACATGTCATTTCATATCTATTTGAAATTAAGAATGGAAAAAACTATGTTACAGAAGAACAGCTAAACAATATTTGCTGGTATAATTAAATAAGATTAAAAATAGCTTTCATTAATATCAGTACTGTTTCTTTTGTACTAGGTAGGCTATTGAAAGGAGAAATAACTGGTTCACTAGTATCACAAACATAATATGTTGCTTTTGGTCTTGATTTTCAGAATGAAGAAATTTTCGGTCCCAAGAAGTGTTGGGCCCAGATTGGGAATAAGATTGGATTTGGTGATTGAGAACCTTGGTTCCCAGTTTCAGAATTATTGCTTACTGTCTTTATATCCTTAGTTAAATTATTTAACCTCTGTAGGCCCCAGTTCTGAAAATGAGAGGACTGGAGAGACTTTCCTTTTCTATGACCACAAATATTAGAGTTGTAGGTTTTTTCCAACTATATTTCTGAACTTTTCTGTTCTCTGAAACATTAACCCTTACCAATTTACATGTTAAGAAAAATAGAAATAAAAATACAATCAGTGAATTGAAAGCAAATTGAGGAAGAAAGAAGTCAGTATAGTGCTAGGTTGTGATCTCCACCATTTCATTATCTATGACTCAGAAGTCATTCAAATTGCTTATAGATATCTGAATTCTATGAAATATCCCTAGACAAAACTAGAGATTGTGTCTTATCATTTTTCCAGAGATAATAGGGCAAACAGTCAAATAATTTTAACAGCATTCAATATACTAGATTCTTGTTAGAACTAGATTCTGATTAATTCAAATAATGAATCACTTGAAGTAGGGGAACTTATTCTAATTTGCACTATCAGAGATTGTAAATATGAACTGCAATCTAGTGTTCACCAACAATACAGGAAAAAAAAGCACTTTTAAGGTTAGTCTCCGTTATTAACATTGTATCAGTTTTTAAAATATAGATAAGAAACAAAACAACAAATCAAGCCCTGATTTGTAGTGTTTGTCAATTTCCAAGGTACAAATGATTACACTGAAAACTTTCTAATTGACTCTTGAGCAGGTAAGAGCTGGCTCCAGCACATCCCTGATTATGTATACTATGTAATTAGTTCCAGTTCACTTGAATTGTGCTATGATCATTGAAATAATGAAATTATTTCCAGAAATTAATTATCTGTACTGAGTGTGACGTATTTATGTTATAATCAAGGTCACTATAGAGTATAAGATAAAACATTTGATATGTCTTGATAACTGACTTCACACCTTGCCCTCAAATATTTGGATTCTATTGTCAAATGAATGATTTTATATTCGAGTTCTAGATAATCTAAAATTAACTATAGTCTAACAAAGGCTACCTGATGGACAACAAATGCTGTAAGTTTTCTAAATAGGAGATGTAGATCTTGGATGAGGACAAATTCCAACCCTGACCTTGGTGAATTGTCTTGAATCATGGTTGTTCCTTGGATATTGGTGGGAAACCTGTGGCCTTCAGGCCACATGTGGCCCTATAGGTCTTTAAGTGTGGCCTTTTGACTAAATCCACACTTCACAGAACAAATTCCTCTTCCCCAACCCTGTACTAGGATTTTACTCAGCAAGACAAATCTTGTGAGATATCTAAGCTCTATCATTCCTGCATCCGTTCCTCAGGATCAATGAAATTGGTAAAATTCTTATGTAGCACCTTGCAGGATAATCTTAGAAGAATCCTCCTATTGTTCATACTCCAAATTAAGATGTAGGATAAATTGCACGCCAATAAATTCACTTTCACCATTCACAGTGGTACTAAAATTCTTCCCAAGGAATTGTGACATTGTAGCTACATTAGAATCGAATAAAGTCTTTTTTCAAATTTGTAAATGAAATAAGGATAGCTGGGTGGCACAGCATAGTACTGGGCGTGAAGACAGGAATACGCAAATTTAAATCTGACCTCAAGCATTTACTAGCTGTGTGACCCATGATAATTTAGCATTTTTTTGCCTCAGTTTCCTAATTTATAAAATGCAGATAACAATATTTCTTACTTCTCAAGATTACTTTGAGGATCAAATGAAATAATAATAATAAAGCTCTCAGGACAGTACTTGACACACAGTAGAAGCTATATGAATGTTAACTATTATTTTGAATATAAACATGATATGAACATTTATGCATACACACAAGTAAGTACGCATGTATATATGTAAATGTCTATACAAACTGTTTGTATGAAAAATTCTTTAAATTTGGTATCTCTCCATATATTCTCTATTTTCCAGGAATCCTAAAGAACTCGATGTTACAGTTCTTCAACTTCTTGAAAATAGTCTCAGTTGTCAAATTGAATTCAATAAAAAATAGTCAATGGAAGTTTTTAACCAAGGCAAATGAACTGCATCTCATAGTGCCCCACAGCAAGAGCTGGAGTACCCAAAAGGGGACTGGGAACAGTATTTATGTAGGGTACTGAGGAGGAGGGGGGAAGACAGCTAGTCTGCAGGTGGGAGAGACTGAGAAAGGGGGAATGTCAGACTGCAGGTGGGAAAGGTTTAGGCAAGGGGAATGACCAGGTTGCATTTGGGAGAGATTAGGAGCATCTCATCGTTTCAAAAAATAAGATGCTTTCTAAAACAAGCAAAAGTCAATAAAGAAAACTTGGGAAACTCTGGAGGGGAGAGTTTAGAACCTTTACAAAATTAGTCAGAGGCTGGGAGTGATTATGTCTGGTCAGTCTCGGGCAATTCATAGGTCTGGGAAAGGGGACAAGGTCAGATTCAGTCAGCTGGGTTTGACAGTCTAAAAATATGCTGAAGATAGAATTGATTTTATTTATTTCATAAATAACAAAAAAAGCAAAAAATGCTTCAAAACAGGCTTGAAAAACGTCAAGAAATCCCTACTCCTTTTCTGGTGGGGTTTTATCTTCTAACTCGCTAAGTATCAGTACAATTTTATATAGTTATAGGGCTATACTATCTCCCCATTCCCCTACATGGTCACAAAAAACATTTATCCCTTGATAGAAAATATTTTAAAGTCACAAAAAAGTCAACTCAAGATATAAGGAGAAATTAAATTTATTATCTCTCTAGGCCTCATTAACTAATCCTCTCTTTCAGCTGTCTTCCTTTATTTGTCCTACATTCCCCTCCTCCATAAGTGAGTCCTCTATTCCTTTATGGCAGACTCAATGGCAGTGTCTGTGGTCATGGCTCCTATCAAACATCGTCCATGTTCAACTCTCCTCCTTGAATCTATAAGTATTAGTTTTACTTTGCCTCAGAGCTGCAGTTATTTCCTCTTGCACTACCATTTCATTACTTTGTGCCTTCTTTCCACAGGAAGTGTTGATTTCCTTACAATGATATAAGTAACCTTTGAACTATTTGACACATTTTTAAATTCTTTTCATCTGGTTCTCATAGCCCAATTTTACATAGAAAAGGGCAATATCGGAAGACCTCTTTATATGTTCTTTACAAGCAAATCTTTCTGGCAGAGTGAAGAAACTTGGTTCCAAGTCCTTTGCTTTGATTTAAGATTAGACAGTCACTATACTCCACTCCCCTACTCCCTTCTCCCCTACATAGATCAATACCTTCCACTGATTCTTTTCGGGACTAGAAAAAAAAAATACATAGAGGCTGCTTCACTTTTTTTTCTAATTTTCTTCCTATATCTCATGATTCTTCCTGTCTTCCAATCACTCCATCATTCTTTATCCTACATCGGAGTCCTGGCAGGACCAAGAAAATAACCAAAAGAAACCTCAACAGTGTATTTAGTATATCACAGGACAAAGGGGCAATACTCCCTGGAGGGTGGGTGGGGAGATGCTAGAATAAGGAACTGAGTCCCTATTATCTAGCTAAAATGTTCCCTTCCCTTACACAAAAGATTCTATAATCTTGTCTGATTTTCTTCACCAATTCATAATCCAAAAATCATTCAATGGTTTCTTAAAAGAAAAATAACTCTTTGAATTCCACCATGATATATCATAGTAAGGATATTTGTTCTGCTTTTCTTTTCCATTGTATTGTCTCTCCAAAAAGATCAGGGTTCAATTCTCATAGAAAAACTTTTATTCCCACTGGTGGATGTGTCCTACTCTTCAGAAAATTTTCTTTTATTTCTAAGCATTATACATGTACTCCTCATGAAAGTGGTATATGTTTTCATTCATTGTAAAATGTGAGCTGAAAATGGATTAGTGAGGAAAATTAATTTTAATACTATTACCATTTGATTATTAACATTAATTTGCAGCATTCCCTTTTCCATCAAAACCTCTGTCTCTTATCCTAGCTCAAAAGAGACTTCTCCCATTCTAGCTGAGGACTGTAATTACTCCCAGCACCCAAGGCTTCTGCCTGGGCAGACCCTCCTGCTACCTAAGGGATGATTCTTGTGTTCTTGCTTCCAAATCAAGATTTGGGGTGACCTGTTTTACACAGGGTGGGAGAAACAAAGGCAGTAAAAGGCTGATTGAAATGGCTTATGTTGGGGACAGTTGTCTCTCATAAATCAACTTACATTCTTTGAGAGGAACATGATTGGCCACACCTGAAGGTAATCCACTCACTAATCCAGGTTGCCTTTGGGTTGCCAGGAGAGCTCCCAAGGGTGCACAGCCAGAAGGAAAACATTTGGATTTAAAGGAACCTGTGACTTTCATTCCAGATCTTTAGTCACTGAGAGATCAATGACCTCAATTTATTATGACTAGCCATATAATAAATTGATTAAGCATACCCTGAACTCTGTCTTTTGGAATTTGGAATTATGGAAATCATAATTTATGTAGGATAATTAGTTACTTCTTAAGAAAGACAAAAGAATAATTTATAAGTTTACATTCATAATACATTTTCCTTTCTTTAGGCAATGTTGTATTATATTAAAAATAATACATTTGATGTAAATAAACACTTTTTACTTGTGATTCCTTTGTAATCATCAATTGGAACAAAAAGCAAGAAATAGAGTAATATTAATAAAACTTAACATCATATTACTTTTGTTTATAAAGTATATAAAAAGATAATATTGATTTCATTTTAGTGGCCACTTTTAGATAATAGGAATTTTTTAAATTTAAAATTAAATATAAATTTAAATTAAAAAAGTTAAACTGTAAAAATCATCTTAGAAAAAATAGAAAAAAACTTTAATACTTAAGTTCTTAAATATTATTTCTTTCTAACTTTCATGCTATTGTGTCTATATGAAATCCTGTAATTTATTTTGTCCTTTGATGGGCATGGAAGCAAACATATCTTTAAACAACTGAGAGAAAATAATTCTGGAATTCTCTTGGCATTAATTTTCATAGTATTATATTATTATTCTTAGGACAAGAAGGAATGTTAAAAAATTAATCTTATCTCAGTTTACAAATGAAGAAACTGAAGCCTAGACAGACAAAGTGATTTATCCAAGTTCATAATCTAGCAAGTGGTAGTAATATAATTAAAACCTAATTATTCTTGACTCTTCTTCCCATGCTTTCCATTACATCATTAATGAATCTGAATTACAAAAGAAAATTAAAATACTAGAACATGCTTTATTATGTTCTTGGAAAGATAAACATACCCTAACAAAAAAAAAAACAAAAGGAAAAACAAAGCTGCTCTAGACCTTTTATGGTATTATATTCATTTTTTTTATTAACATCTTAGAGGAAAATGTAGATTTTCTTTTTTTTCCCTTTTTTTTTTTTTGTAGAAAGGGCTTTTTGTTAATGTGAGAATATGGACAGTCTGTCTTGAATTTTAATGACCTAGAAATACCGAATTTGTAGAAAGTAAAGAGGAGAAAAATAATAAACTGAGTGAAGAAATTAGGTGGAATAGTGGAGGCACCGGGGTGGAACTAAAACTGTCTGAAATTCAAATCCAGCTTCACACATTTGCTACCTATTTAACAATATAAAAGTCAATTCCCTTACCTCAGTTTTCTCAACTGTAAAATGGGGGGTAATAATAGAACCTACATCGCAAAGTTGAAAAGATCAAACGAGATAATATTTGTATAACATATTTATAATTTGATAATATAGCCTGACCATATAGTATATAGGCACTATATAAATACGTATTCCCTCCCATCCCTCCACGTGGAATAGAAGACAGAGTACAGGATTGGAGTCAGCAAATCCTGAGTTTGAATCCTGCCTCAGCCACTTTTTAGCTATGGGAACTTAGGCGTGTCACTTAATTTTCTCAGTTTCATTATTCTCAGTTGCAAAATGGAGGAAAAAATAGTACCATTGCCAACATCAAAATCATCATCATCATCATCATCATCAGTTTTCATCACTAGCTTAAAAAAAAAAAAAGTGTGATCTTGACTCAGTCCCAGAGACTATCACTGATTATTTTACTTCTGGCATTTTCCAAAATAGAACTATAAGCAATGTGTACATCAGAAACTATGAAAAAGACAAATGGTTAAGAAGATATATGATAGCATTGTAAATAGAGTGGTGGGTTTGGAAAGAGAAAGAAATGGCTTCAAATATTTGTTTTGCTTTCTCTTTACTACGTGATGTTAGCCTATATGCCTATGTGTACAAGCCTTAGAAAGCATTGTACACCTAGTCATAGGCAAGTTACATTGTGCGTAGGTAGATAGAATTTTCACACCAGGATCTCCCTGAAATTTAGATCTCTCAAATATTTTCAGGTACTCTGAAATATATATTCAAAAAATTCAAGGTAGTTGTTGACTTTCAGGGAAGCGGAGTATCAGAGATTGCTCTGGTTTGTGTTAGAGATCTGTAAACTGGTTATTTAGAGTATAGAGAAGAAGAAAAACAATCATCCTGTGTTCCATACTATAGCTATAGAAGTTAATCAGATGATACATAGCAAAATAATTTAGTCTGCAAAGGAGTAAAGGTCAGATGTTGATCTATTCAGCACCTTGGCACACACAAAAGTAGTAATAGTAGAAGGAACAGCATTTTCCCCTGATCTGAGCCCTTGGAAAATCAACATAAATGAGAAGGATACAACCATCAGCAATTTTTCAAGTCACATTAGTCTGTCTCCACCTCCTGCCAACTTAAATGGCAAAGACCTAGGAACTTATTATTTTCTTTTCTTTTTAAAAGATTTGAGTTCGGGAACATGTGACTAGAATAAAAACTAGCAAACTCAGATCTGTGGCTTCTATCAGAAATAAACCAGCTTTCAGTCTGTAACACTTTGCTTACCTAGATCTTAGAGCATAGGATGCTCTTGCAATTTTTTGACTCACCCCACCAGAAGGGCAAAATCCAAAAGGCCAATGTGCTTACAGAGACCAAAGTACAGTCATTTGCATTTAGTTCTCATATATTCTTGAAAGGGCAACAGTATTTTAACAATTGATTGCTAAATTGTAGTCTTTAGAATGGATTTGTGATTCTAAATATCTGTTATCTCTGAACTTAAACACCTCCTCCTCAGCCAAACTGCTTAACTTATTCTCCCTTGAAAATACTCTGAATTTAGCTTTCTATTTTCAACCACTACTTGAGTGCTAATGTTGTTTCTCCCATTGGCCATCCCCACTATCACTCTTTATAAAAATTTATATATGTCCTTCAAGGCCTAGGTTCAGATCAAACGTCATCATGATGCATTCTTTGGTCACTCCCACAGTACTCCTCCCTCCTCTGACCTGCTAGAACATCTTAATATGAAATAGTCTTTGAGCACCATCGGATTTTCCGTAAGGAGGTGTGCATGCCCAACCCCAACACATTGATAGAGGTAGAATTTCATGCAAATGAAAATCAAAAGCTTTTTGGAAGGGAGGAGGGTGGGAGACGAGTGCATGTATAGCCAAAAGACTTAGTTTGAAGCAAGAGTAGGAAGGAAATATTCAAAGTACATTGGTTATCACTGATTCTATGAAAAATAATTATCTTTAAATCTGAGATGAGGAAACTATTTACTTCTCTGGAGGTATCTACAGTCACCTGTATTGTTATGATATAGTTTTCCAATTACCTGCTCCTTAAGAGATGACTCTGATTGTTAATATTATTCATATCTTAATATATATAGAAATGGGCATATATGCATAAATCTATATGCACACTTTTAGATATATACTACATATATTCATGTACATGCAAGTCTATAATTTATACAATGTAGTAACATAATTTACACAACATAGTAACATATACATGCATATAAAGATGCACACACATATACACATGTACATATATACACATATGCATATAAATACATAATTTTCTTTTTTGTCCTAATTTGTACACTGGATCTGTGGCTTCATTAGCTTAGGGAGTATTTGGGTGATGCATTCTTTCTATAAATGCTTATTGTCAATCTGTAGTCTTTGAGGCAATATAGCTTAGTGGACAGAGTTGGCCTTGGAGTCAGAAAGCCCTGAGGTCAAATTATGACTCTATTATAAACTGGATAGATGCTTCTGTGCAAGTTAATTTTGTTTTTAATGCCATATACATGATATTCTAAGACAGCAGACCTCTAAAACTTTTAATTTCACTACTGTAGCTCAATTAAATCTTCAACTTCTCACATATAGTGTTTTAGAGATTTGTGAAGCATTGAGAGGTGGACTGTGGGACCCTCATAAGTCAACAAATCATCACCTGTCAGCTCTCTACCTTCCTATTCAATCTGTCACAAAGACCATCAATTTTACTTTTGTAGTATCTCTCAAGTACAAGCTATGTCATCATCTCTCTGGTAGCATAGTCTTCTTTGGCAATAAAGGATGAAAACAAACAATCTCCTGAGTATAGCTCTTTTTGTCCTGTGATATTTCTACTACCCTGATGCAGACCCTCATTACCTCATGTTGGCTTGCTGTTGACTCTGCCCCTCTGGTCTCTATCCACTATCCTTAATGCAGCCACCAAAATTATTTTTCTAAAGCAACCATCAACCTCTACTCAATAAACTCCAGTTACTCACTATTACCTCTAGAATATTTTTCTAATTGGAGATTCTTGTTCAAAAGCCTTTTTAATTAATCATAATCAACTTTTCCAGTGTTCTCACACTTTACCACCCCTTACTCCACACACACACACACACACACACACACACACACACACACACACACACACACACACACATTTGATCCAATGACATGAAACTCCTTACCATACTCTGAACAAGACACTTAATCTTTCAGTTCTCAGCATGATTTTTCTCCCTCCTCAGCTCTATGCCCTGGCCTTCTTGACTTCCTTCAAGTCTCAGCTCAGATCTCACCAATAGGATGACTTTCTTAATCTCTTTTACTTCTAGTGTCTTTCCTTTGTTGATTATTTTCTATTTATCCTTTGTCTTTCATTGTATATATTTTTTGGTATGTTGTCTCCCCCATTAGATTGTGAACTCCTCAAGGGCAGAAAGTATTTTTTTTCTTCCATTGTATCCCAAGAATTAAGCACAGTATCTGACACATGTAGGTGTTCAATAAATGCTTATTCACTGATAAACTATTTAATGTGGCTTTGAAAGAACCTCTTGGTGCATTGTTCTGCCAGGAGCTTCTAAACAAGATAACTGAATGACACAAAAATAATAGCAACTAATAAACTAGCAGAATAAAACCTATCATTATTTAATCAAGATCTCTTTCTAAACTTGAAAGAGTGGTTTCTTACCACCATTATTCACTTTCACTCATTCCCTTTTCAAGTAATAAGGAAATAACTTTACTTACAATTTGTTCCAAATAAAAATTTGTATATCACTATGGCAGATGCTTAAGGAAAATTTCAAAAGAAATGCTTCTTCTTTCAAGGAGTAAATGATCTTATTAAGCTCTTATGGGAAGCATACACAAATTCAGGAGTATTTTACAAATTAATGTTGAAACAACTACGCAAATATGCCATAGTGTCCATTGTTTATTGCTGAAGTATGTTGAATGTAGAATGGAAAGTTGAGTGGCTATAATCAGAGAAGAGGAACCATACATCTTTTGAAAAGTGGTTGAAATGTGATTAAAAGTTGGGAAAATGATCATTATTCTATCAGTCTATTCCTCTTCCTAGCAACAATGAGAGTTTTGTAAGAAACCATTTTAAGCACTTTAGCATGGTAAAGTCATCAGCTATCATTTTCTTATAAACCACAGAAATAACACTAAAATCAAATTGCAATCAACATGCTCTTTGTCTCAAATAACATTTTCAAAATTCTTTGATATACAATGTATTTTATTCCTGAATGAGCTCCAGAAAGAACATTTCGATCTGCTTGAATAGGCTTACTTCTTAAAGATGGACACAAAACAGTACCTCCATATATCAAAGGAAAAATGGAACTGACTAAAGTATGACTGGAGGGAAGAATACATACATACATACACACATATATACATACCTATGCACTCATACATATACATACACACCCACATGCACACATATATATACATACATGTGTGCATATATATATATATGTATACGCTATGTATGTATATAATGGCCAGTGATGACTATGACTACATTGTGTCACTCACAACATATACATAAAAGTGCACTGAATTTGGAGTCAGAAAACCTGTATTCACATTGTAGCAAATATGCTTACTCCCTATGTTATCATCAGCAAGTGACTTCACCTTTTTGAGCCTTACTTTACTGATCCAAAAAAGAAGGGGCTGAATGATATGGCCTATAAAGTCTCTTACCATTTAAAATGTACAAATCAATTGTCACATAAAATATACATGGTTTCAGGTATACATAATATTGACTAGGTTAGGCATTATTTTGAATTAACACAAATATCTTTTCATTTTGTTGATCCTGCTTTTGTGGCTCACATATTTTCCCTGAAATGTACATACATACATACACGTATGTGTTTCGGTGAAATAAATTCCTATATTGATCATGGCTGAATATGTATATCTTTATGAACTTGAAGTTAAATTCTCTGGCAGAAAGTTAGTTTGAAGGCACTCTAGTAGGGTCATATACCACATATAGACGTAGAAACTTTAAATACTAAGAGAATGAGCAATAACAACAAATGACAAACTAAGCATAAAGACTGAATCAAGTTAATACCTAAGAATGACTGGCAAGGATTAATAGATATTCTTAATATATATGATAAATAGGCTTAAAATCTTTTAGAAGTACTTTTGAACAAAAAGACTTTTTTTTTTTATGTGAGTCCCAAATTCTTTATTTCTTTCTCTCTAGCCCCTCACAGGTCAAATGAGCAGGCAAGCAATATGATATCAATTAAACATGTGAATCATGAAAACATATTTCCATAATTAGCCAAGATACCAAAAAGAGGTCAATAAAAAGGAGAGGAAATTATATTTCACCTTGTACTCACAGTTCATGAGTTCTCTCTCTGGAGGTAGACAGCATTTCTTATTATGAGTCCTTTAGAATTTTCTTGGATCATTATATGGCTCTAGTAACTAAGTCTTTCACAATATATCATTACAATATTGCTATTACTGTGTACAATGACTTCTTGGTTCTGCTCACTTCATTTTGTATTTGTTCATATAGGTCTTCCAAGATTTTTCTCAAACTATTCCCCTTGTCATTTTTTTTAAGCCAATAGTATTTCATCACAATCTTACACCATAACTGGTTCAGTGATTCCCCTATTGATAAGCATCCCCACAATATCTAATTTTCTTCCAACATAAAAATAGTTGCTAAAATATTTTTGTACATCTTGATGGGTAAAAAGGGTAGGCACAGTTTTAAAGCCTTTTGGGCATAGTTCCAAATTTTTCTCCAGAATACTTAGATAATAGTTCATAACTCTGCTCCATTAGTGTACCTATTTTCCCACATCCCTGCTCGCATTTTACATTTCTAGTAAGCTTGAGATGGTACCTCAAAATTGTTTAAATTTGCATTTCTCCAATAAATAATGATTTAGAGATTTTTTCATATAAGGATAGATAGCTTTGGTTTCTTCTGGAAATTGTCTATTCCATTCTTTTGACTATGTATCAATTGGGAAATTGTTCTTTTGTATATAGATTTGACTCATTTCCTACATATTTGAGAAATGAGGATTTTATTAGTAAAACTATCTGTAAATGCTTTTGATATTACTTCATTATTTATGGTACATTTGTCAAAATATACTTTCCCTGTTCATCTCTTTTAATTAGGTCTATTTTTTGCCTGCTCCCCTGTCTTTTTACTTGGGTTTCAGCATGATAGATTCTGCTCCAGACCTTTATTTTAACTCTCAATGTGTGTCTTTCTGTTTCAGTTTTGCTCTTGTAAACAACTTATTCTTGGATTTTGGTTTCTAATCCATTCTGATATCTTCTTTCATTTTATGGGTGAATTTATCCTGTTTCCATTCACGATTATGATTATTGTATGTTTCCCTTCATCCTATTTTCTTCTGTTTATCCTTTTTTCCCCTGCCCCTTTTCAAAGGTCTGTTTTGCTTGTAATTATTGTTGCCCTTTATCTGCCCCCCTTTGCATTTTGGTAAGGGAGATTCCTCTACTCAACTGACTGTGTATATGCATGCATGTATGTATGTATCCATGCATTCCTTCTTGAACCAATGCCTCCCTGCCTTGCCCAAGCATTGACATTACTTTATTAGAGGTCCATTCTAAGTGAAAACTTTCATATTGTGTTCTTAAACTTGGTTTTGGACAACTTCTAACTGTAACTAAAATGACTAATTTTGTAGTGGTCTTTGAAGCCTGTGTTTTTACCATGGAATGGTAAAATGGTAGAATGAAAGTACAACTGTTGAGTCAAATGACTTACAACCACTATTTCAAAAAGGTAGAAGAAAAATAGTAAGACTCAAGCCTCTAAAAAAGTAGCTGGTCTCTAGGCTATAGGAAGTGAAGTATATCAATCTGAATGGTTTGGCAACTTTTCTGCCTCACTGCTAAAATGAGGCAGACAAGCTGTCAAACCATTTCCACTTACACATCCAGCTAACTAAGTCTTCCCTTACTAGAGGACATCTACCTCCTATACACACACTTGGAGAGTCAGCTCTTTGTAGCCACTTGATTCCATCAGAAATGATGCTCAGAAAAGAAAAAATACATTTTTCATTCTGGGAAATTTTTTGGATTTTCATTTATAAAATGTTTGAGATTTCTCCTTCCTCACTTTGCCTCTCTCCAAATAAATTTTTGTGTTCAATAACCCCTATCATTCACACAGTCTCATTCTTTCTCAATCCTTTACTGCTCCAGGAGAGCAAGTTCAGTCTCTGTACAACAAAGGAAAGTCTGTTCCCCACTATGATACTATTTCACTTATCCACAATCTTCAGGCTCCAGACTAATAGGAAACTTCTACTTAGAGATCTTGTATATAAAAGTCAGACAGAAAAGACTACCAGGAATGACAGGCCCCATTCCACATACATATGGTCCACTCCATAGCTTTCCTGCTGCTTCACAGTGCTAAGAATGTATGATCAGCAATAAACATAAAGAAAGATTAAAAATACAAACTTAAAAAGATATAGTAATAATTAAACACATTTATAAAAATGTTTAGGACATAACTTTGTTCAAGTAAATAAAAAATAACTATATTTTAAGCAGTATAACACATTGTTTCAGTGTAATGTGAGGCTGGCCTGTTCTGCCCTAGTTAGGAGATAGACAAGAATCCTTTAGATTAGAAATTTGACCCAAAACAGACCTTAAAGCAGTCAGAAAAATTATGTTCCCACCACTTCTTCCCACTCCAATGGAAGCAAAGGAAGATTTTGCACATAGCTTCAACTTTACCAGAATTTAAGGCCTTTAACTTTCATCAGGGAAGAGAAAAATGGGTAGCCAAGATGGAGGAGTGATGGCAGCTACTCACCTAAGCTCTTAGATAAACTCCTTCAGATACCTCTAAGAAAAAAATCTGACTAGATTTTGGAGGGACAGAATCCAACAGAAGACAGACTATGCCAGATTCACAGACCAGGACAGACTGGAAGGTCAACAGGAAGGATCTGTTCCTTGGAGTTGGAAGAGACACAGAGCACAACACACAAGCTGTACCCATGTGTGTCTGCTGAGCAGGAAGCCCTGGGTAGTCTGAGGTAGTGGCTGCACTGTGGAATCTCAGGGATGTCAGTTTAGGATGGGAGTCTAGTGGAACTAAGCTAGTGAGAGCCATGGAGACCTAGATATCTACAGCAGCTTCTCCTAAGAATATCAACCCACAGATTAAATGTATGAAATCACTGACTTGAACTTCTGGAAGCCAAAAGGGTGGAGTGATTGGAAAATATTCTCTGGCCCTCCCCTTTTTGACATTGAAAAAAGCCATAAAATATTTCCCCAGAAAAATCCTGAAAGAGTAGGATCAGCAGAAGGGGCAAACAGTCTCATAGCACACGAGGCAAAGAAAATCACAAGGAAGGGTTCCTCTTGCTGTGGCTGAAGGGAATCAGTGTAGGGCCAGAGTTGTCTCAGATAGATCCACCTCAGCAAGCCGGGAGGAGATCTGGAACCCCAGGGAGGTGGAACCACATGATCACCAGCACCAGGACTCCAGGCTTGCCTCAGCACCCCATGGGAATTGGGAAGACACTAGGGCAGCCAGGTCACCAACCGTTTAGTTTTTCTCTGCTCTAGCTCAGCAGAGGAGATCTCTTGTGCCACATTAAGCCTCCACCACACTTAACAAGCTAGCTCCAGTGTAAATCTGAGGAAATACAAAAAGACTTCATCTCACCTCTGCTTTCTCACACCAACCAGCTCAGCACCAGGTAAGCTGCAGCACTTTAGCTTCTAGATCAAAGAACCAGCGGCCACAATACACAAAGCCTCAGGTTCAAGGCACAAGAATCAATGGAGAGAGTCCCTGGTGCCCTAGAAGGAGAGATCTACTTTAAAACTCAGGAAAGGGGTGATCATCATCATCATGAGTAAGAAGCAAAGCAGGAAAGAAAAGACTGTAGAATCTTTCTTTGGGGACAAGGATGAAAACACAAATAACAAAGAGGTCAGCATTGAGACTGTATGCCCATCAGAAACTTCAGAAGGGACTATGCACTGGTTGTAAGCACAAAAAGCACATTTGGAAGAGGGGAAGAAGAATTTTAAAAGTCAAGTCAGAGAAATAGAAGAAAAACTGGCCAATGATTTTAAAAGTATGAAAAAAAAAGAAGTCACTGAAGCATTCCTTAAAAAGGAAAATTGGACAAATGGTAAAGGAAATTAAAAAACTAATAGGAAAAATAACTCATTGAAAGGAATAACTGAATTGTTGGAAAAGGAGATGCAAAAGTTGAATGAAGAAAACAATTTGATAAAAAATTAGAATTAGGCAAGAGAAAGCTCATGACTCTATGAGACATCAAGAATAAGTCACACAAAACCTAAAGAATGAAAAGATAAAACAAAATGTAAAATATCTAAGTGGAAAATCAACTGACCTAGAAAATAGATCCAAGAAAGAAAATCTAAGAATTATTAGCATACCAAAAAGCCATGATGAAAAATGAGACTGAGTATTATCTTCCAAGAAATCATCAAGGAAAATTGCTCAGAATTCCTAGATTCAGAAGGCAAAATAGTCATCAAAAGAATCCATAGTTCACCTCCTGCAATGGACCTCAAACTATAAATAGTAAGAGGTATCATTGCAAATTGCAGAACTATCAAGTGAAAGAGAAAATACTGCAGGCAGTCAGAAATAAACCACTCAAATGTTGAGGAGCTATAGTCAGGATCACACAGGACCTTGCAACTTCTATATGAAAAGACTGAAGGAATTGGAATGTGATATTCTGTAAGGTAAAGGTGCTGGGACTACAACCGAGGATCAATTACCCAGCAAAGCTGAGCATAATATTTCAGGCAAGGAGACGGACATTCAGTGAAAGAAGGGATTTCCAAACCTTCCTCATGAAAAGGCCAGAACTCAGTAGAAAATTTGATCTTCAAATGCAGGTCTCAAGAGAGGCATAAAAAGGGAAACAGGGTGAAAAAAATCTTCTTACTCAATAGGAGCAAACAGTTGACATCCCTAAAAATGAAGATGATACTTGTTAATCTTGAGAATTGTATATTAATTATGAAATATAAAAGGGATATACATAGATAGTGAGAGTGGGTATAAAGTAAATGATGTGATGATAGAAATGTGATTTAAGGGTGTGAAGGGACTGTAACATGATATGTGAAAAGGAGGAGGAAGAAAATGGATTTACAAGTGAATTCCATCAAACATTTAAAGAACAGTAAATTCAAATACGATATAGACCACTTGTGAAAATTAGGGAAGAAGGTGTCCTCCAAAATTCTTTTTATGATACAAATATGGTTTGGATACCTAAAAAAAGAAGAACCAAAACAGAGGAAAAAAAATTACAGATCCATTTTTTCTAATGAATATAGATGCCAAACTTTAAAATAAGATTTTAGCATAAAGAATACAACAACTTATTAAAAGAATAATACATTATGATCCGGTAAGATTTATAAGAGGAATGCAGGGCTGTTTCAATATTAGGAAAACTATTAGCATTATTGATCATATGAACAATAAAACTAACAGAAATCACATGATTATCTCAATAGATGCAGAAAAAGCCATTGACAAAATACAACACCCATTCTTATTAAAAACACTGGACAGTAAAGGAATAAAGGAAACTTTCCATAAAATAATAAGCAGTATCTACCTGAAACTGTAGGCAAACATTATATGCAATGGGGATAAGCTAGATGCACTTCCAATAAGATCTGGGGTGAAAAAAGGAAGTCCATTATCGCCAATATTATTCAATAGGGTACTGGAAATGTTAGTTGTACCAATAAGAGAAGAAAAAGAAATTTAAGTAATTAGAATGGGCAAAGAAGAAACTAAGCTATTACTCTTTCCAGATGATGTGATGGTACACTTAGAGAATCCAGGATAATCAAGTAAAAAGCTACTTGAATTAAAAAACAACTTTGGTAAAGTTGCAGGTTACACAATAAACCCACACAAATCTTTGCATTTCTATATATTACTAAGGAAGCCCAACAGCAGGAGATAGAAAGAGAAATTCCATTTAAAGCTGTGGTAGCCAGTATAAAATATTTCAGAATCTACCTGCCAAAACAAACCCAGGGACTATATGACCACAATTACAAAACACTTTTCTCACAAATAAAGTCAGACCTAAGTAAGTAGAAAAACATCATTTGCTCATGGGTAGGCTAAGCCAATATAATAAAAATGACAATTCTGCCTAAATTAATTTACTTATTCAGTACCATACCAATCAAATTATCACATAATTATTTTCTAGAGCTAGAAAAAAATATCAAAATTCATCTGGAAGGACAAAAGATCCAGAATTCAGAATACAAAGTTAGCTAATGAAAAGAAATTCTGGGGAAGGTGGTCTAACTCTAGAAGAACTCAATTTGTATTATACAGCAGCAATTATCAAAACCATTTGGTACTGGCTAGGAAACAGAAGGGTAGACCAGTAGGATAAGTCAGATACTCAAGACACAGTGATCAATGAAAATAGCATTCTACTGCTTGATAAACCCAAGGACTCCAGCTTCTGACATAAGAACTCACTGTTTGATAGAAATTGCTGGGAAAATTGGATAATAGTGTGGAGGAAACTAGTCATAGACCAATGCCTGACACTGTACAGAAGAATAAATTCCAAATGGGTACGTGATCTAGGTATAAGGATTTATACTATAAACAAATTAGTGGAGCAAGGAATGTTGTATTTATCAGATTTATGGAGAAGGGAACTATTTTTGACTAATGAAGAGATAGAAAACATTATGAAATGCAACGTGGATAATTTTGATTACATTTAATTGAAAAGTTTTTCCACAACCAAATCCAATGCAACCAAGATTAGGAGAGTAGTAGAAAACATGGAAAGAATTTTTGCAACTAGAGTCTGTGATAAAAGCCTCATTTCTAAAATATATAGAGTACTGAGTCAAATGTACAAGAATACACATCATTCCACAAGTGATAACAAGTCAAAAGATATGAACATGCAGCTTTCAGAAATTAAAGCTCTCTATCATCATATAAAAAATGCTCTAAATCACTAGTGATTAGACAGATGCAAATCCAAACAACTCTGATATACCACACCACATCTATCAGATTGGCTAGCATGACAAAACAGGATTATAATAAATGATGGAGGAGATGTGGGAGAATTGGAACACTAATTCATTGTTGGTGAAGCCGTGAACTGATTCAACCATTCTGAAGAGTAATTTGGAACTATGCCCAAAGGGTTACAAAAATATGCATACTTTTTGACTCCACAATACCGTCTTGTAGGATTGTATGCCCATGAGATCATAAAAATGGGAAAGGATCCCACCTGTAAAATAATATTTATAGCATCTCTCTTTGTGGTGCCCAAAAATTGGAAATAAAGGGGATGCCTATCAATTGGAGAATGGCTAAAAAATTGCGGTATATGAATGTAATGGAATACTATTTTGCTATAACAAATGATGAACAGGAAGACTTCAGAGAGACCTGGAAAGGCTTATATGAACTGATGCTGACTGAAAGGAGCAGAATCAGGTGAACTTTGTACACAACAACAACCCAACCACAGTGTGCAAGGAATTTTTCTGGTAGACTTAGTACTTCATTGCAATGCAAAGACTTAAAAAATTCCCAATGACTTCTTAAGGTAAAATACTTTCCTCATGCAGAGAAAGAAATACAGAATTTGATTGCAGAATGAGGCAGATCATTTTCTTTTGTATTATGTTTTGGTTTATTTTATGATTTCTCCCATTCATTTTAATTCTTCTATGCAACATGACTAAGATGAAAATGTATTTAATAGGATTATATGTGTAGAACCTATTTAAAATTGTATGCTGTCTCAGGGAGGGAATGGGGAGAGGGTCAGGAGAGGGATGGAGGGGAAAAAACCTAAGATATAATGGAAGTGATTGTAGAATATCAAAAATAAAAATAAAAAATGAGAACTATGACAAGAAGTTTCCTTCTTGATCTCTAGCAACAGACCCACTCCTACAAGGGAGTATGGCTTAAACTCTTATTAAACACTTGACCTGGTCCACACCTGGGAGCCAGAGAAGAGCACCTTGTGGTACTAGAAGTCCTTCAGTTCTAAGGGCTAACTGATATTACTCAATGAAGTCATGTACTATGATGTGAGAGTGTTAAGATGAGTTCGTTTAACTGAACTGCTTTATGGATGAAAAAGGTGATATACTTACAGTAAATCTATGAGTTGGACATTCTCTTTCCTTCAGAACTCATAGAGGATTTTTATCCATATACTACATTGGAAAATACTATATGTGAAGTTAAAAGTTTAATATTTCTTTGCCTTGGGAGCTTACATTATAAACAACTATGACCTGTTAACACTGACTGTCCCACCACAATATGTTTTAAGAATTAAAGCAACATACAGGAAGTAAGCAAAGACTGAAAGGAGAAAATACTTAGGAAATACAGTTAAGGTTTCCTCAGAACAAAAAGCTTTGTTGCTTAATGCAAGATGGAAGAAGTAAGTCAGTTTCCCAAATCCTTACTATTCAGCAGGCATGGCAGAGAGCACTATTCTTATTTGAGAGTTTCAAGTCTGGTTCCCACCCCTAGGCCTCCAGGGAGGCTTTATGGGGAATTAATAGAGTTTTCTCAGGATCTACAACAAGATCTAGGACAGAAAGATGGATTTGTCAACTGTGAATATGTCCCTGAAGATATCTTAATTTGTTTTCTTGAGTTGCCCTATTTTCCAGAGGTATTGGATCCAGGGTAGAAAGGAGGCCTGAAATGAGCCAATGATGAAGTCCCATGAGCTGACATAACAGGGATCCTTTGTAACTCCCAATTCAAATGAAAATCTCCTTGCCTTTGAAGGTGAGTCAGCTACAAGACAGGTACCAGACAGTCTGAAAAAAACTGATAAATTTTTGGGCAACTGAGACTTTACAGATAAACAACAACATCCTGCCTCCATGGTCTCCCAGAGGGGTTTGTTCTTCCTGCTCCTTCTCTTCCCATGCAATCTCTAATTTGTACTGGAACTGTCCCTTTCTTCTCTCATATAACCTCAGACTTTTGTTGTAACCCATAATTACCTAAGGCTTTGCCTATATTTGGGGGTTCCTTTGTACTTTGTATAAAGTGTACCTAGCATGCATTTCTTCTGCTTTCTCTTATAATAAAGTAGGTTGCTACTCAAATTTTTTGAAGTTATGACTATAGGTTGACACATCCCAAGGCTTAGATTTCTTTTCTGTTTCTCATATACATCCTGGGATTTGGATAGCTTAGCTAGTCAGTTTAGTGTTGACACATTCATAGAAGGAGATGGGTATACATCCTGGGACTTCAATCTAGGTCCTTATGTTCCATACTCAGGGGAGGGGGTGTCAAGATGGAAAAGAAAAGTCAGATACTCACCAAATTTCTCCCAAATTTTCCCTCTAAACAACTTTGAATAATGTCTCAAAAAATTCTGGAGACCAGAACCCTCCAAATTTTTCCAAGTCAAGACTTCTTAGAAGGTTGTCTGGAAAGGTTAATTACATCAGGATTAGAGTGGAGCTCAGGCTATCCCAACTCAGGTTGTACCCCAAGAAACTAGTACTAGGTCCTTAGGATGACTGAATCAACAGTGGTAGTGGCTACTTGCTGGAGCTCCCAACCCACAAACAAAGGCTGAGACAACTGGTTAGAAGGAAATTACTGGAGAGTGTTTGCTGGCACTGAGCACAAAACTCTATTGTATTGCTTACACTTGGATCCAGGTTGAAATCCCAGGGTGAGAAAGATCACTAACACACAAGATTTATGGTCACAAGTGAGTACAGACACTGGTCACAATTCTGAGGAAAAAAAGAGTGCTTGTAGTCACTCACACACCAGAATACAGGATAGGAGATTAGTAAATGCATCTTTTCTCAGATCATATGGCCTTGGAAGAAAATTTACAGGTCCCTGTAACTAGTGGTGAAAGCAGCTGCACAGTAAACATGAAGTTTTGGACAGTGCCCCCTCCACTACAGAAAGAAAGCACAATTTGTTACTATGAAAAATTAGGCAGGAAAAAAATGAGAAAAAAATATATTGACCATAGAAAGTTATGGTGACAGAAAAGATCAAAACACAAACTCAGAAGTGAACTGATCTGTGCAAAGCTATAAGGGAGAATATGAACTGGTTTCAAGCTGTGGAAGAACTCAAGGAGCATTTTAAAAATCACATAAGATAGAAAGAGGAAAAAAACTTAGAAAGGAAATGAGTCTTGCAGGAAAATCATTTTTTTTTAAAAAGAATCAACAGCTTAGTAAAGGAAAAAAAGGAAAGTGAAGAAAATAATATCTTAGAAAAGCAGAATGCATCAAATAACAAAAGGGGAACAAAAATCCAATGAAGATTATTCCAATTTCTATTTTACCCTCTTGTTACAGTATATCAAGACAGTTTTTCTTGATAATTTCTTGAAAGATGATATCTAACACTTTTTTGATCATGGCTTTTGGGTAGTCCATGGATCTACATAAAAACCTTCAGGCTGTCCAGAGGGACTGTGAAGGTCCTAAGTACAGCCGTTGATCCTCCTCCAGCTATGTGATACCTCCATTTCACCTTTGTTTGTCTTCTTTCCACTGTGAATTCTTCAGGAACAGTTAGCTTCTCTCTCACTTCAAAGATCTTGAAATGCTTTTTGTACAGAATGATCTCAACTTGATGTGAAAGATAATAGTCTCTCCCATTTATTCCAGTTAATTGTCATCATTCCATTTTTATCTATGTAGGTGACAAAACCCCAGAATTTCCCCATTCATATTTTATGAAGGACTTTTTTCAGGCTCCAGAGGTGGAGTTCATGTCCATGGCTCCCCACAAAGCACTTTCACGTTGGTTCCTTGCCAGCAACTCAGTGGAGAGGCTACCAGGGAGCTAGATAGGGAAACATGCAACAAAACAATATTCTGCTTACCATCTTCAGAGTCAAAGTGGAGGCTACAGAGGAGGTGTAGGCCAGTCGATAAATTATGTGACAGGGATCATTTCCCAGTTCATCTTGAATGCTTGTACTCTTTGAATAAATTCTGATGTGAATGAGGTTCAAACATAGCCCACCCTCCTCTTCCATTTTCACTCCACTCTAAAAGCTCTTCTTTGCGTGCCTCTTTCATGCGAGACAATTTTCCCCATTGTTCCTCTCCCAGAATGTTTGTCTTTCTCATGTTTCTGAGATAATTCCAAAATAATTGACTCATACTCACACACTCTGTCTATGTCATTCTAACTAGCCTAGGAATGATAAAATTATTAGGAATTACATGTATCATTTTCCCATAAGGGAATATAAACAGTTTAACTTTATTGAGTGCTTTATTATTGCTCTTCATGTTTATCTTTTTAATATTTCTCTTGAGTTATGTACTGGAATGCCTGGAAGTCTTCCACTTCATTAAATGTCTTTTTTTCCCTCCTAAACAATTATACTTAGTTTTTCTGGGTATATTATTCCTGGTTGTAATGCTTGATCCTTTACCTTAGAAACTGATAGATTCCAAGCATTTCACTCCTTTATAGGTAGCTGTCAAATCTTGTGCTATTTTGACTATGGCTCTACTTATTTGAATTGTTTGTTTAACACTGCTTGCAATAGTTTCTTCTTATAAACTCTAGAATTTGACTATAATATTCCTAAATGTTCAATTCCAGCCTCAGGAACTTGACACTTACTACCTATATGACTTCAGGTAAGTCATTTAACTCCAAATTCCTTGCCTTCTCCACTCCAACAAAATGATATATAATATCCCTAAGAGTTTTATTTTGGGATATCTTTCAGGTGGTGATTGGCAGATTCATTGAATTTCTACTTCACCCTCAATTGAAGATATCAGGACACACCTCTTTTATAATTTGTTGAGTTATGATGTCTTGGCTCTTTTTTTCGCCATGGCTTTCACATAGACCAATTATTTTTAAATTTTCTTTTATCAATCTATTTCCAGATCAGTTGTTTTCTATAAGATATTTCATATTTTTCTATTTTTTTTCTAATTTGGCCAATTATGTTTTTTAAGTTATTATTTTCATCAGTAATTTTTGTGCCTCTTTTTACCAATGTATTCCTTGCATTGCTCTCATTTCTTTTCCCAATATTTCATGTACCAATCTTAACTATTTCCTTAACTCTTTCAGGAATTTTTGTTGAGCTTATTTCAGATTAGCATGAGACTTCACTTGTAGCTCTTTTCTTCTTACCTTCTGATTTTGGGTCTTGGACTTCCTGTCACTGTAGTGAGTTTTTATGGCCAAGTTCTTGTTGTTTCTTATTCATTTTTCTAAAACATTTCTTCACTTTGAACTTTATGCAATAGTTGGATTCTGTTCACCTGAGGATGGGGAGGCACTGTCTCAAGTTTTAAGCTATTTCATGCTGCTCTTTTCATAGCTATTTTTGGGATTCTATACATTCTTGGTGTGTTAAAAAAAGTTGTGATTTCAGAAGAGATGTGGTCACTTTTCTGGTCTGTCCCAGGAAAGGCCTTTGATCCCTTACAGTCACTCACAAGTGCTAATGCTCCTTTGAGCTCTGTGACAGTGAACAGGCCCAATGCTTTCCTGCAGTAGCAAGAACTAATGATCTCTCTGTCTTGGAACTGCAACCAGAGACCTTGCTCCTTTGTGACTGACCAAAAGTGTTCCTCTCCACTCTTGAACTGTGAACCAAAACTACACATGGGCAAATGAGTTGCCAAATAGGAACAAGTACTGAACCCAGAGCCACTAAAGGGACTTTTGTAATCTCCTGATTAGTTTTCTCATTTCCTTACTATCTCAGGATGGAAACCTTCTGAAATTGCTACTACTCTGTTGCTGCTGCTGCTGCTATCATGGCCAGTTCCAAGACCTACCACTGATGCTTTTGCAGCGTGGTCTCAAAGCTATACTCCAGTCTGGTGTCACAGATCTCTCCTGCCAAACTCATAAATTCCCTTGGACTGGAAAAATCTCTCATCCTGACCCTTTTTTTGCCTTCTTGCTTCAGAATTTTACTTGAGGCATTATTTTAAAGTTATTTGGAAGAGAATTTTTGGGGGGCTGGGTTAAACTAGGTTGCTGTCGACACTCCTCTACCTTAACGTTGCCCTGAAGAAGACATCATTTCACCAAATAATAGGAAAGACTACATTAAAAAGACTATAAAAAAAGACTACATAAATTCATAGAATCAAACTGAAAGTGATTTATGTCTGAATTGAAATGGTTAAAATACAAGAATGGATTCCAAAGGCTCTCTATAAGTGATATTTCTATGAACTCAGCCAAAAATATGACATTAAAAAAGAAATATTATGCATTTAAACATAGGGATATACATGTCAATTTAGGACTAATTACTGTTGTAAAAATTTACAGAAGATTATCCTTATGATGACTAGACTTAAGAGAGAAATGTGATTATAGAAAAATGAAAACAAATAAATTAATAATTTTTAAAAATGTTTGAAAGGGTGCATTCATAGACTGTGGAAGATTGTCACTTCATAAGTAGTGAACAAGATATAACTTGTTGTCTAGAACTATACATCAAAATATTGCTATTTTTTCATAGACTAACGACAAATTCCCACTTTACAAATACAAATTTCAAAGTATTCTGAAGAACAAAACAATAAATTATACTGTAATGACGTGATTATTAAAAAGTGAACTGTTGTGAATAATTATCTATCTAACCATCTATCTCTCCATGAAACTTTTAGGACAATGTTTTCAAACTTTATCACCTTATCAAATACTCATAACACCCAAGTTAGGCATATTAACATTCTTACTATTGATGACTCTGGTAATATAATGATTATGTTTATCAATAATCATGATCTTTATTAAATCAATTTCCATTTCCAGAGACATAATGTAGATATTCAAAATCATGTGGGTTTAGCATAAGTGTTACTGCATACCTCTTTTCCTGTCTGCTTCTACAGTGGTATTATGAATGCTTTCAGTAAATGCATAGAGGATTAGTTTACATTCTGATGATTTTATTTAAACACTGACACAGATTTTCTTTAAATCTACCTATCCAATAGGACAGAATATTCAGTATATAAAAATGATAATAGTCTAATGGTTTTTCCTGGTATTTTATATTTTCTGAATCATATTCAAAGAAATAAGAGGCATTAGGTAATAATAACAATAGCAAGAATGAGCATTTACTGTCTACAGTTTATTGTTTGCCAAGTGTGTTATATAACTTTATATTATATGATCACAAAAAGTGTTTGAACTCATACTTATACCCATCTTTTGACTCTAAGGCTGATTCTCAAAGTTATTTTCACCATCTTGTACAACATTTATGTTTTTGTCACACATATGTTCTTCCTGTGATGTTAGAACTGTAAATGTTAAGGGAATATATTGTCTTCTGACTTTCTATAATATTAATGGAGAGCACAGTGAGAACAATAGAGAAGTAAAACCTTCTACACTAAAGAAGATCAAGTTATGTAATTACCTCAAGTGTATGTTAATTCCTTAGTTTTCTGGGAAGTTAAAAGTTTGGTGATTAATGTGCAAAAGCTGGTCTGCATAATTAATTTCACACTGTTCAGTTAGTCCAGGTTTAAATTAGAAATATTACAATTTATAGACTGTAATCTCATTTGCAATTAGCACTTAGAAAATATTCATTGTATGAGTTTTTAGAAAACTGAAGATTCTGATTGATTTTCTTTAATTGACTAAGAAGCTCTTGACTATGAGTCTCAGAATCAAACAAGACTTTTCATTATATAAGTGTAATAACCAATAGAAAACCCACTGGAATCCCTACAGTGGGAGCTTTTAGAAAAATACTGGGAAGTCTTCTTCCAAATCAATATTTAGAGAATTTATATGAATTGTGCTTGAGGAATTAGCGGTTGTCAGGAGTATATATGTCCCTGAGTAATCAACCAAAGAGTCCACTTTGTAGAACATTTAGGTGACAGTAATCTCTTTTTAAAGACTGGTTCCCCAAAGAGTGCTCATTTTGGTAACATGATCACAAATGAAGTTTTCCTCTGCTGGATATCTATTTGTGTTCCTTGTCTCTTTCCTGGGCTCCAGTTCCACATTACTAACTGCTCATCAAGCTTATTGTTCATTAGATATATCAAGTCCTATATATCCAAATCAACTCAAGTCAAGAAGTATTTATTGCATATATACTATAAATGCCAGGTACCATGTTAAGTACTAGGAGCACAAATAGAAGTTAGTAGATGAGGAAATTGAATAATTTTTGTATCTCTACTGTATTCCAGGTACGAAGCTAAGAGCTTTAGAAACATTATCTTATTTGATAAATCACAGGAATGACAGTATCTGCTCCCAAGGAATTGCTATCATAATGGCAAAAGATACTACATAAAAAAAGGAAGCTGAGATTTCGAGGGCACAGTAATAAACTTGTACAGGAACATAGGAGGTAATATCTCTTTTGGCTAGATAGGAATATATTGAACATGACTCCATTTCTTTGACAATTGAAGACAGAATTCATGACTGACCATTGTATTCTCTTTAAAATGGAAGAACTTAGGAGTGAACAGCCAATCAGAGAAAAAGGTTGCAAGGGAAGAGTACACTTCCATTGTGAAACATTCTACTTCCTTATTTCATGCCTTCTGCCACTATTTGCTCTTTATTCCATGTCTCACATAAAGAAGTAACTTTCTTTCTTCCAATATCAACCCTCAATGGGCATATGTCATCTCATTCCATATAATCTCCTTCAACAGACTGCTTTCTTTGTCATCCCCACTCAATCACCTATTTTTAATCTCTTGATTGATTAATTGATCATCTAATTCCTATAAATTTGACATCCCTTTAATATCTTCATAGACTTGAGAGTAAAATGTTATAAACCAAGAGTTATACTACAAAGTAAAAAACTCTGTACTATGATTTAGAAGTATGCAAAAATGTTGGCATGCACAAATATTTGCACATAACTAACTATGCATCAAATTATTTGTGTATGTGTATAATACATATGAACATTCATCTATCCAAACGTAATGCAATGTGGTGGAAAGAATACTAAATTGGGAATCAAAAGATCAAATTTTGTAGTTTACTTTCATATTACTTTCATACTTAATTCTTTTGTTTTCCAAGAGAAGTTAATTTACTTCTCTGAGTCTGTTTCCTTGCCTGTAACATTTTACAAGATGCTGTATACATCTTGCACACTTGTACACTTCCACTCTCAATCCTATATCTGTGAATTTAAAGCACATTTCTGTGCTTTAATTTCTTTCTTCTTATCATAATTGTAGAATCACAACTTTGGCCCTAGAAGAGATCTCAGAGATCCAGGGTGTGGAACCTGTGGACTCAAGGCCACATGTGGCCCTGTAGGTCCAGAAGTGTAGCCATTTGACTAAATCTAAAATTCACAGAACAAATACCCTGTCTGTAAGACTTGAACTCAGTCAAAAGGCCACACTCAAGGCCACAGAAGACTACATATGACCTCAAAGCTACAGGTTCCTGATCCCCTTTTCATTTTCTTGATGAGGAAGCTGAAAAATTAAGAGAAATCACCCACTTGGCAGAGTAAAATGACAACATTAGATAGTCCTTGAAATTAATTATCCCATATATTTCATTCAAATTTTAACATTTTATGATATTATTTGCCAAATTTGGAAATTGATAGTCTTAATTGCATTCTTGTTTGCTTTTATGAGGTCATTGTGGTTGACTACATAAATGAAAGGATGGATAGAATAGGCTAGCTTTTTAACCATATTTATGGAGAAGAAAGAAAGTTAATCTAGAGAGGGATAGATAAATAAATCACAATTCTCTCTCTCTCTCTCTCTCTCTCTCTCTATCTGTCTTTGTGTCTCTGTCACTCGCTGTTTCCATCTTTCGTGTGTGTGTGTGTGTGTGTGTGTGTTTGTGTGTGTGTATGTGTGCATGTGTGTGTGTGATTGTTTTCTTTTGGGGAGGAAGAATAAAAATTAAGTTCAGAGACTGTTTTTCTAATAAAAAGTCTAAATTTCTTTTAAATTATTTCTCTTTCACTCTCACTTTTCCATCTTTTTGAAATTACCATGACTTCCTATGGACTGTATGGCTTATCAATATTATTTTAAAGACATAAACACCTGAAATTCCTAGTAATTCAGTTTTAGTTTAACAAGGACAGTGTTTTCTAGCTATGCATGAGGTTTTTTCATTGAAGCAACTTAAGTCGAGGTTTCTATTTACCACTCTTGAGGAGACCTGAGAGATGAATGAGTGGGAGACAGGGTGATTAGAAGATAATAATATTATTTCAAATTTCTGTAGTATTTTATACTTTACAAAGAACATTTCTGTACAGTATGCCAGTGAAAGGAAAAGTGTAGATTTTATTATCACATTTAGTAAATAAGAAAACTGGCATTATGAGACAACACAACTTTCCAAAAGTCAGTGGCCATGTCTTTGCCCCTCTCCTCCTACCAAGAAATAATAATGTTCAAAGGTACAAGGAGGAGTGAACAGTAGTAATGGTTCTTGTCTTCTGCTTTCTTGAATTCTGGACATCAGACTATATTATCAGATGTTATCAATATTCTTTGAAATGGTGATAGAAATTCTTTTCTATCTGGTGTTTATTTGCCTCTATATCTCTTTCAATGAATCTATCTATCTATCTATCTATCTATCTATCTATCTATCTATCTATCTATCTATCTATCTATCTATCTATCTATCTGTCTATCTGTCTATCTGTCTATCTGTCTATCTGTCTGTCTGTCTGTCTGTCTGTCTATATGTCTATTTCCATATATATACTTTTTGTCAAATTCTGATTGTATTTCCCAGATTTTTGAAGAAAAAAATCATATTTTAAAGAAATTTACCTTGGAATTTCTGAGATTCTGTCAATTTATCCAGTTATTAGCTTGAAAGTAGTTTCGACATCATGATTATATTTGCTTCATGCAAAAATAGGAACTATCTTTTATATAATCTTTTAAAATTGCATTTTTAATCAATGATACTTGTTACAGGCAAGAGATGAATCCTTTAGGGATGAAGTTTCACCACCACTTATGTGCACTAAAGAAAGAGAAAATAAAAAGCCTGAACATTTAAGGTTATGACAGCCTGTACAAGAAATAACAATGATTTTGGAGTACAGTCTGTATCTTACTACTTGTGTAAATTTGACCAGCTAGATTATATTTTTGGTTTTCAATTTCTCCATTTGCAAAGTGAGGAACTTGGAAGAGATGATGATCTCTTAAAGTTATGAAACTAATAATCTAATGAAAGTGGATTTTTTTATCTGCATCTACTTATATGCATGTATATATATATGCGCATACCTTCAAACATATACATACTTGTATACACATATACATATGCATATATATATATCATTCATTTTGTAGTGGCAAAAACTAGGAACTAAAGGAGTGCTCATCCAATAGGATATGGATAAAGAATTGGTGGTACATAAATGTAATGGAATATTATTGGATGGAAAAAATGATGAAAAGGATCATTTCAGAGAGATATGGGAAAATTTCTGTAGATTGATACTAAGTAAAGTTGACAGAACAAAGAGAAAAATTGTTACTATAACAAGAATATTAAAAAAGAACTTTAAAGACATAAGAATGCTAGTCCACCTAAGGACAATCCATTGTTTTAAAGGACTGAAAATGACACATACTTCCTGACAGAAAGTACATGTATTCAAGATGTAGAATGAGTCATACATTTTTGGATTTGGCTAATGTTAGAATTTGTTTCACTTAACTATGCTTATCTGTTATATATTTTTAAATTTCTTTCATTCTCAACAGTATAGAGGGAAGTGGGTGAGAGAAATAAATGTAAGTTGAAAAAATGATTAAAATGAAAATAGAAAATTGACCTTCATCAATGCTAATAATATTGGTTCTAGATATAAGGAAGTGACAGTCCTGCTGTACTCAGGGTATCTAAGACTTCTTCTGTATTTTGTTTAATTTAAATCGCTGAAGTTAAAGAAGGACATTGATAAGCTTGAGAAAATCAAGATGGTGAAGGACTTTATGTCTATTTATTGTGAAGACTGAATTTTAAAATGAAAATGGTTTTCATTGAAAAGAAGACTAAGGGAGAAATTATGGCTCTTTTCAATTATGCCAAAGGTTTTCCTAAGGAAGAAGGATATTGCTCACATATACGTATAAATACACACCTAAACATACACATGATTGTGTCATTTGTTGAAAGTGAACTGAAAGAGGATGGAAGCTGCAAAGAGACTAATTAAAGTGATATCAAAAGAGATATTTAACAAATAATACTTTTCTAAGGAAAAAATATGCTACCTTATAAAGTGGTTATGAGAATATGTCAAGTGAAGATTGGGTAAACATATGTCAGCTGAGTTGTTGTAGGTATTTTTTCCCTATGCATGAGTTGGACTTATGGCAATTGGTGGCCTCTTCCAACTCTAATTTTAAGTGATTCTATGAATCTGTCACATCATAGGAAAAGATTAATATTTTTAAATAAATCATAGGAAACACAAAGCAATACATAAAAAATACTTACTATGACTGAGTGTTATCTATAATAGAAATGCCATGATAATTGAACATTAGATAAATAATTCATATAATCACATTAAAATAAAAAAATATATGTACTAGAAAAATAGTCAAATTTTATAATTGTATGAATAGATTCTGTCAACATTTTTAAGAAAGATAATACTGATATCTGCTAAAGACCCTACAGAGCACAAGTAAAATAAGTATAAGTTTAGTTACAGTAAATTGAAAAGATTTTTAATGAGCAAAATCAATACATCTAAGATAAGAGAGAAATCTATTGTTAAGAGGAAATCTTTTCATCAGTTATATCAGGTGAAGATCTAGTACATCAGAAATATAGGAAACTAAAGCAAATATGCAAGATCAAAATAATTTTCCAGTGCATAAATTAGCACATGAACAATTTTTGAAAGAACTGCAAATAGTTAGCAATGATGTATAAACATTACAAAATCCAATTTCTTGGCATATACTCCAAGAAAATCAAAGACAGAAATGATAGTTGTTATTTTTTTTCTTTTTAAATCTTTGATAGAAAGATGGCCCTCTGGGTCAAGGGGTAGAGGAATGGGGAATAATTTCAAAAGTGAATATGAAGTTACAAGAGGCATTAATAAAAATGAACAAAAAAAAAGAAAAAGTGTTAAGGCATGTGTTGCTAATTTTTTTTTTTAATTTTCTGATTTAGAAACTACCATTGTTATTTCAGCTCTATATTCTATAAGTTTTTTTTTTCCCTTTAACACATTTATTTGATTTGTTTAAAATTCTGATATGACTCATGTTATGTTCTCTGTTTGTTTTTTAATTTCATTTATGAATTTAGATGCAATGACATTTGGTGCATAAGTGAAATGGTACTGACACTAGTGCATTTTCAGTATTCATTTGAATATGATATATTATCCATAATTATCTGCCTTTATGATGAGAATTTTTATTTTTCCTTTATGTACTTTATGTACTTTTTGGAATTCACCTAATATATATTAATTTTACTATAATCTCCTATTTTGTTTCTATATATATATATATATTTTACAAAGGCAAACTGAAGACCTGTATAGATGCAATTACAACAACCTTCTTAATGAAATACTTAATTGTGAATTTATACACATTTTCCACTTCCTAACAGGGGTCCATTTGTTGCTTTTATGAAAGGACAGTTCTGAGAATGGGTTTACATTAAGTGACAAATATTTCACATTATTACTCCTAGGACATTAATTCATTAGCTGACTAATTGCAAAATTACAAACATTATTGGATGTCTTTAGCCCAGATAAACACACACAAATATGGTTATACATATATGCACATATATAATTCATATAAGTTTATATACACATATGTGTATATATACATATGTGTGTGTAGAAGTATCCCAGAACTTATTTCCTTTGTAAATACATACTTTGTATGGATTGTTTATCATTCCTATTTTATTTTACACAGTGCTGTATGGTGTTATGGAAAGAGAATTGAACTCACCATCAGGAAGCCATGTGTTCAAGTACCATTTCTTATATATACTAGTTACATGACCTTGGGTAAATCACTTATTTATTAGTGCTTCAGGCAATTAGATAAAACTACAACTTATGAAAAAATTGCCAATCTACATTGGCAAAGGAAGTTTCTTAAGGAAGAACTGATGAATTCCTAAGTTAGAATGGAGTTTGCAGACAAAAAATTAGCCTAGCAACTTTAATTGAATTTTTGGGCACTCTATGACAATGATACCCAGTTCTAATGCTACTATTCTACCAAAAAGATCATTGAGATAAATAAAGCCAATGCGATGGTGGAAATATGCAAGATTTTGGAATTGGAAGGCAGAGGTTTGCTTGCTTCCTTTTCTACTTACTGTTTGTCAGACCTTAGGAAAGACACATATTCTCAGGGACTCACTTTCTTCATCTGTAAAATAATAAGAGTGGATAAGATAATCTTGATTGTCTATTTCATTCATAAAATTGTCGTGATGAAGAATGAGAAGACTAAGATTGCATTTGCTGTATTCTACCTCTTTTCATGGTGAAGAAGAGGCCTTCAAGGCAAGTAGGTAAGTGGTAAACATGTCAACTTCCTCTAGCAGTATCCTGAAGATTGGCAAGCTTTATGAAAGGAGGGGTGAATGTTATCTTGGAAAACATATTGGGTTTGAATCCTAGCTATGCTGCTTGCTAACTTCATGAGCTTAGGAAAGTTTTTTAGCTTCTTGGGACTCTGTTTCCTCATTTGTAAAGTAAGATCTTCAGGAAAAATAGTTCTAGAATTCCTTTTAAAACTAATCTATACTCCTCTGAACCTTAAATTATACATTACTAAATCTTATTACAAACCATCAAAATCAAAACAGATTCAAACAAGAGTAGAAACTAAAAATGACTAGTCTCAAACTTCATCTTTTACACCTAAAGCAAATTCAGTAGGAACATCTAAGTTTTGAACTATGTGTTTTAGTCTCCAAAAGAAAATTAGAATTATAATAAAAAAATAAATGGATTGAATCCCATTGCAGAATAACAAAATTGTATTCCATGACTAAGAATGCTGTGTATGTATGATGCAGACTAATTTCCAAATATAATGAATAAAAGTTTCAGGAAGTCCAGCTATATGAAACAAGGCTTTAAGTAGAGGATGTCTCATTTAAGAATAACAAAAACATTTTGAAAATTTCCCCCAATTCTATCTTTTTCTACATACAGCAGAGTGACAATTAGTTCAGTTACACAATTTCATGATGTAGCATATGGCATGTGAAGGCACGCAATGATGTGTATGAGTAAAATTAGAAGACAGCAATCCAAGAAAGCAAGTCTTCAGGGAAATGCTTCTGTGCCTGCTATCATCCCTACAATTACTTTCCAGTAAGCTAGCTGTGATTAATCATCATCGCCAGATATCTGGATGGAGCTGAATTCTTTGTGTTTGACTTTTGGAAATTGCATCTTTAGGTAGTGTGGTGGGACAAGTTAGCTATTTTTGTGATTGTTTGATTGCTTATCACTAGTGTATCATAACAATCCATGATAATTCATAGTTCTGACAGCAGCTGGTACTTAAAGGTAAATAGTCAAATAGTCTTGGGTAAAAGGCAATGAAGTCTAAGTTAAAAGAATGTTAGAGGGTAAAAGAGATAGAGGTTAGGACAACATAAGACTAAGTTCCTCAGTGAGACAGATGAACCAAGCAGTTACTGGGGAACAGGCATAAATAGGTGGAAATTAATGCAGAATCACAAGATGAAGTGCCTTAAATAAAATCAAAAGAAACAGAGAAAATAAGTTATGCTGATTGAGAATCAATGAAGCAGCAATTATTATGAACCTACTATGTGTCAGGTATTATAGTAGTTGCCTGGGATGCAAATATAATGAGTGAAATAATCCTCACAAAGGATATCTTTTTCCTAAGTAGCTAAGTGCTTATACTTGAAAGAGATTCAGACTCATCAGGTTTTCAGGTTTAGTCTTCATCTCAGAGTCAAAATGTAAAAAGACACTGTCATGCTACCACGATACATCTCGCATTGATTGTAAGATCCAAAAGGGACATCTAAAGAGTTTTGCAAGACTTAAAGTATTTTTGAAAAATATTAGCTATTGCATTAAATACTTACTGATGCCATTGCTGTTGCTGCAGCAAATGGATAGAAGGCTCTTCTGATTCCAGGGAAATTACTTCATCACAGATCTTCTCAATGTTCCTACTAGAGGACTTTGAGTCGCCAGGATGCTTGGACTCTAGAACTAAGAGTGTGTTTATGTATGTGTTTGTGTGTGTGTATATGATATATGATATACATATGGCATTATAGGTGTACACATAAAATGTATGTATGCACATATGTATTTATATGTGTCTTTAAATATATGCATATGTGCATATATATTAATGATTAAACAAATATACATAAATATTCATATATGTGTGCATACATATACATACATACACACTATCTATTTGAAGCATTAAGTGACTGAAGGATTTATCTATATAATCAACTCTCTCAATTTATAGATCACAACAATATCCACCATTGGTGTTAAGAACCTTGTAAACTTTCACACATGTAGCATATTACTAAACTGGTATTCAACTCAGCTCATCTGATTCTAGGTTCAGTATTATTTCCATAATATTATGCCACCCTTACTAAAATAATAAGTAGTGTTTCTCAACAGATTGATGCCATTCTGTACAACTAGATTTTAGGGAGTCAGGCTGAATTTTCTGAGAAAGGTACAAAATTCTCCCATTCTCTGTGGTGGGTTGTTGGTGATTTAAAAATGCAGGAGGAAACCACAAGGCCATAAGAAATTGATGTAGCTGAAAATAAATAACAAGTTTGTTTAAGAATATTAATCAGGGATGAATATAAAAGATTCCAAAAGACAATTCCATGGACTGAGTAAGGAATGTTGAGTAATCAATTCATCAACAAATATTTGTGAAGTGCCTATTATCTACTAGGTGTTGGAAATGTAATTCTATTAGCACTTCATTATCGATGCAACTACGCGTAATATCAATTGTACCAAATCTAAATTATGGATTCCGTTGTCTTTTCAAAGATAGCGTAATATGGGAAATAGAAATAGACACCGTGTTTTTCACAGTCAAATTTAAAAAAAAAAGACCATCACCATATGAAAAGAAAAAATAGAAAATACAGTAATGCCTCCTGTAGTTTTCCCGAAACAAAATATTGATGGTCATATTATCAGAAAATTTCAAAAAATGAAAAAAAATATAATGTATTAAATTTCCTCTAGTTGCTTCCTTTTTTTTTTCGAAACATGAGTGTTTAGCAGGATCAGACAGGAGAGGAAATAAGGCTAGAATGGAATACCAAAGAAACCTAAATGCTGGCAGAAGATAACTTTTATTTACTGTCATCCAGGAAAGAGCTTTCCTGGGAAATACTTCACAAACATCTTTAGTTCAATGTACTATGTATTTTTAAAATTTTGAATGATCTAGATACTTTAGAATACAATGTTTTGGAACATTCAGGACAAAAGAGTAGGCATTGATTATTATATATCAAATTGGCAGGAACTCTCCAAAGGAATACTTCAATCAACCCATCTACAAATGTTTCTTAACCACTTAATATGTGTGAGGTTATGTATTAGGTGACAGTAGTAAAATGACAAAAAAAACAATGGTCTCTGCCTATAAGGAGCTCATTCTGGTAAATACTATATCCACCTGTAAGTAAATAAAAATTTATGCAAAATAAACACCAGGTATTTTTGTGGGAGATAGGGGAGATTAAAGCAGCTCAGCACTCTGTGAGGCAAGTCATTGGACAAATGTCATTTGTTATTGTTGTACTTCTGTATTTATTAACATGAAACCACTGGATAAAAGAATAGAAGAAATTTGTTAGCTGAGTTACAACCAAATCCTCCACAGTCCCTCCACTCTATTCTCCAGAATCCATGTTTCCTAGCAGCAAACTTCTCATTATCCTAAAGACAAATACCTTTAATTTAAAAAAAAATCTAAATGTAAATAGATAAAAGAAAAAAGCTGCCTTCCATAACAAAATATTTCAATATGATCTATCAAACATAAACATATTGTAGAAAATATCATATATGTATATGCACATAAGTACATACATACGTGTCTATACATGTATATGTAGGCAAAGGTTTATTTGGCTAAAGGGAATATGTAGTATTTGTGAATTGCCTGAGTGCAAAAGAGTTTGTTCATTTGTTTGTTTTTCTCTTTCTTCCATCTGATTCCTTTGAAGCTGAGGAATTTAATTATGCATCTTGAAGTAGATTTAAGCAATTTTTTTTTTTTTTTACCACTTGTGAGATCTGAGTATGATGTAACAATATAAAATAGTTCTACTACTATTGGTGGGAATCAGAAAAAGAAGAAAAACAACTAGATTTCAGTTGAATACTTTAGTGGCATTGGTTATACTCCCCAAGCAAGGGACCGTATTTGGATAAATTCTTTTTGCACTTTGCTGTCTATAGTGTTTTTCTTCACGATATTTAATCAAATGTGAAAATATACTGAACGATCATCAATGCTGCCTCAGAAAGACTGAGAAGCAGGTATTTATGGACTGAAATAAAAGTAACTAAAGAAACAAGGGATTTCAAAATATTAGTTCTAATTTTTCCAGAGATGATCAAGGTAAGGTGATTATTCTAGGCTTTGTTGCTTCATATTGAAGGAAAGGGTGTGTGTGTGCATGTGTATGTGTTTGCGGGGTGGGGTTGGGGGGTTGTCATTGGTGGGGAAAAGAGCCAGAGGGGAAATATTGGAAGAAACCTCAAATAAAATGATACAGCAGGAGAGGTGACAAGGAGGAAGAATAAATTTGAATTAAAGACATAATTGATGCCAAGAGATTAATTTTGCAATTCAATTTGCACTTCAGTATAATTACTGTTGAGGACTTTGGAATGAAGGGTGGGGTTTGACTAGGATTAAGAAAAGGTTGTTCCTCTCTACAGAATCCTGATTCTTAAGAGATAGTTCAAAGTATTTATGAATGGTTAGTATTATATTTATTTCCATTACCACCCTTAAATCCCTGTCTCATGGGCCCTGTGCTTTGTAGGACCCTCCTCATCATATAAGAAATTAAGATAGAAAAGAAATATAATTTTAAAAAAGTGAATGATTTCCACAGTTGAGCAATTGTTAGCGCTAAAGGATACCCTTTATGGGATACGGGACTGTCTGGACGTAGATAATCCAAGGAATCGTCCTGTATAATGGTGCAAGCGGTGTGAAAGTAGTTAGAAGTTCTGCATAGAGGGACAGGGTAATGTAAAAGTAATGTAGTGTAAAAGCTCTTGATTCACAGCTGACCTGACAGGGTGCCAAGTGTTATCTTGCAATAACCCCAGCTCCAAGGTGGCAGGTCTGCAATCCCAGGTCCATTAGAATGAAAAGACACCTTACTAGCTCGAGTGAGAGTTTATTTGTGATTTGTTTCAGGGAGCTGATTTGTGGGAACGGGGACGTTTCTTGGGGACGGTGTTGTCCTCTGCATTGTTATTGTGTATAGGTTTCTTGTTACTATGATAGATTTTGTTTTCTAGTGTTGGGATTCAGTTTTCTGGTATTTAAATAAATGCATTGGTTCTGTCTTTCATATGGAGAGTCTGTTGTATTTTGCGATTAAGAACTGTGCCAGGCATATTCCTAGGTGCCAGCAGGTGCTGTGAATATTGCATTGGCACTACAGGCAGATGCTATTATTTTACCCATTTTACAAATGGGGATATTAAGGAAAACAGTAGTGAAGTAACTTGTCCAGGATCACAACAGTTAGCCTGAGATCAAATTTGAATATAGGTCTTCCTAACTTCAGACCCAATGCTCTATCCTTTGTGCCACCTAGTTGCCTGTAGGGTCTCATCAGCATACATTTTTCTGCCATTTCCCAGGACTCTGTCCTATCTGGGAACTGACTGCCTTGTCTGTAGAGATACCCTCAGTCCCAGGATGCTGTATAGGTAGTCTTTCTTGAGATAACATTGAAAAGTCCTCTGAGTAACACAGGGAACACACACACACACACACACACACACACACACACACACACACACACACACACACACCCCAAAAATGCTTATGGATTTTCTTTTTAACAGTAGGATGAGGAGGGTAAATGAAGGACTGTCTCATCAACATTAGCCTCCTCATCCAAGTGCCTCTTTCTCTGTCGACCCTAAAAACCATGTGATTGGTTCAAGTACAGGTAGAGATGTAACCATAGTAATACAATAACAATTAGCTTTTAAATAGTCCTCTTCAACTAAAGCTGTCAAAAGCTGCTTTTTCCTCCAGGTTCAACTTAGATACTTCTTCTTACCAGATGTTCCTAATTTTAAGTCTTTTTCCACCTGTATTTTTGCTGAACTCTTTGTATTTTGATCTTACACTCATGATAACTTACCCCGCATTAGAGTTATTTGTGTTAACTTCATATTCTGTAAGCTCCATGAGGGCAAGGGATGTATTGCTATCTTGGTAGTTTTAGTCACTCCAACTATTTTCTACTTGTTAAATTTTCAGTATGAGATTTTGCACCTCTGAAATTGACAGATGTTACAAACCAAGACTTGACTTGTTGATTTGGTGACTTTGTAGAATTATGAAAGTGATCAAAAAAATAATAATGTACATTAAACTTAAAAGTGCATTGTACATATTTTTTTTGTCAAAGCTGGTTGTAAACGTTGATCAAGACATCACTGTTAATGCTTAGACAAAAAGCATGTTTTAGTAAATTGCTGTGTGGCACATGTAATGCTAGGTGCTGGAGATACTAATACAAATGTGAGAAAGTCCCTTTACTCAAGAAGTTTACATTTTCCTAGAGTGAGGCAAGAAAATAACAGATGAGTAAAGGTATGTCACATAGCAAAGAAAAACACAGTGATTTGGAATAGGACTAACAATTGAGGGAGTCCAAAAAAAAAAACCAAAACAAGACTTCTTGAAGGAGGGGACAATGGTGTCATTGCCCAAAGAGTCCTAATTATTCAAGAGGTGGAGGAAAGAAGGCAGTGAATTTGAAAAAAAAAAAGGATCAACCTAAGTAAAAATCCAGAGACAGGAAAGGAGATGTCATGGATATGGCATAGGAAAGGTGGCTGTGATATTTAGAACAAGAGAAAAATAATGTCTAATCAGCTTGGAGAGATAAGTTGGAAATAAACTGTGAAATAAGCCGAAGACTTTGCATTTGGTAGTAAAGACAGTGGAGAATCACTGAATCTTTCTGAGAAGAATGTCATGATCAGGCCTGTACTTTATGACTATCAGTTTAGAAGCTACATGGAATTTCAGAAGGGAAATGCTGGTTTCTGATAGCCCAATGAAGAGACTATGGCAGTAAACATGGCAAATAGTCATGAGGGCCTGACCTGGGCACAAAACTTTCATAAGAGTGATCTGATGGACATCAACAGTAATCCAAATTTAGGATATTCATTTTAGCCTTGCATATTTCATTGTTTCAAGTCATGTTCATTCAATGAAAAGGTGAATGTTATGAGCTAATAGTTTAATCTTTCATCATCAATCAATAAACTCCACATGAGTTAATAAAATTTGTAAACTATTGTTTCAGTCATAATGCCTATGTAGATAGGAACTTCACAAAATTTTAAAAATAAATTAGTCGATCAAGCAACAAATGAATTAATTAATGGATAAATAATTCCCTGTGATTGTGCATATTGTATGGAGGCCTGGTTATATGCATGTAATAATAAAAATGATAAGAACAATAATAATTATAGCTAATATTTATACAATGTTTACTATGTGCTAGGAACTGTGCTAAGTGCTATATAGTTATTATCTCATGTGATCCTCATAATCACCTTTGCAAGTAGGTGCTATTATTATCTTCATTTTACAGTTGAGGAAAATGAGGCAGAGGCTAAATGACTTGCCTGTGGTCACATAATTAATAGGTTTCTAAGACTGGAATTGAATTTAGGTCTTCTATTTGCGTACATATCAATCACTTAGCTATAAGTATCATGAGGATGGTAATTGTCATCTAAACTTTGTATCTCTGTAAGAATCATCAGAGAATTCTGAATGTAGGAGGTATTTAATTTGTTTTATTAGCTTAAAAACATCTGGCCAACACTTAAGATTTGGGGGCTTCAGTTGTCTCTACCCTTTCAGACTTCTCTAAAGTTATCTCTTTGACAAAGCTCCTTTTTCCAAATTTTCTGATTGCATCTGACTGATTTTATTAGCAAAGAGCACCAATTTGTGAATATCTATCGTTTTACATGAGGAAAAGAAAAATAAGAGAATTTTTACACACTATTCTACAGGCCAGTGGAAACTATGAATTTGGGAAAATCAATAAATTTATTAGCAGATTGCTTGCAAATCACTGATAAGATACACATTGTAATTTCGATACATTAGTCATTACGTTATTTGTTCATTCCTACTGATTCAGAAAATCATTTCAAGATTACTGTGAGCCCCTCTCCTCACACTCACCCACGAAAGATTACTACTTTTCAGAATTGACACTAAATTTATGAAATGTATTCCTTTAAGAATTGACACAGACTAATTATGTAAATTGAAGCAGCTAGTCTCGTACAGTGGATAGAGTTCCAATCTGATGTTAGGAAGATTGATCTTCCTGAGTTCAAATCTGACCCCAGACACTAACTAACTGCATGTCCCTGGGCAAGTCACTTAACCTTGTTTGCTTCAGATCCTCATCTATAAAATGAGCTAAAGAAGGAAATGGCAAACCATTTACCAAAATTCTTTGCCAAGAAAACTCTAAATGCGGTCAACAAAGAGTTGGACATGACTGAAACTACTGAGCAACACAAAACAAATCATATAAATTAGTTTAGAAAGGGTTTTGAAAAATACATACAATTTAGATAGAAAACGTTTATGAGGAAACTAAGGATATTCTAGCACTATATCCCTAACCTCCTGGGACTGGTTTGCTGTACAGAAAGTCCACAATGTGGCTCACTCTTGCTGTGCAATATACCACCTTAATTTCTGTAACTTTGGTTATATGTAACAATCATATCCAAATTGCCTTAAACTACTTTTTTACCTTGTTCATTTCTATGTATTTGTCCTATGTATATACAAAATAGACAGTAAACTCTTAGAGAGCTTGTCTTGTTCTCATTTATATTACTCACTACTGAAATTGCTTAGTATCTAGCAGACATTCAATTATTTAATACTTTAAGGGTATGCAATTTTAATTAAATTACATTTATTTATTTAACTTTTAGCATTCATTTTCACAAAATTTTGGGTTACAAAATTTCTCCCCTTTTATCCCCTCCCCCCCCAAATACCAAGCATTCTAATTGCCCCTATGACCAATCTACTCTCTCTTCTATCATCCCTCTCTGCCCTTGTCTCCGTCTTCTCTTTTGTCCTATACTCCTTTACCTGTATTTCTTATTTCCTAGTGGCAAGAACATTGCTCAACAGTTGATCCTAACACTTTGAGTTCCAACTTCTTTACCTCCCTCCCTCTCCACCCCTTCCCTTTGGAAGGCAAGCAATTCAATATAGGCCAAATCTGTGTAGTTTTGCAAATGACTTCCATAATAGTTGTGTTGTATAGGACTAACTATATTTCCCTCCATCCTATCCTGTCCTCCATTACTTCTATTCTCTTTTGATCCTATCCCTCCCCATGAGTGTCAACCTCAAATTGCACTCTCCTCCCGATGCCCTCCCTTCTATCATCCCCCCCACCCTGCTCATCCCCTTATGCCCCACTTTCCTGTATTGTAAGATAGGTTTTCCTACCAAAATGAGTGTGCATTTTATTCTTTCCTTTAGAGGAATGTGATGAGAGTAGACTTCATGTTTTTCTCTCACCTCCCCTCTTTATCCCTCTACTAATGAGTCTTTTGCTTGCCTCTTTTATGAGAGATAATTTGCCCCATTCAATTTCTCCCTTTCTCCTCCCAATATCTTTCTCTCTCACTGCTTGGTTTCATTTTTTTTTTTTTTTGAAGATATGATCCCATCCTCTTCAATTCACTCTGTGCACTTTGTCTCTATGTATGTGTGTGTGTGTGTGCATGTGTGCGTGTGTAATCCCACCCAGTACCCAGATACTGAAAAGTTTCCAGAGTTACAAATATTGTCTTTCCATGTAGGAATGTAAACAGTTCAACTTTAGTAAGTCCCTTATGACTCCTCTTTGCTGTTCACCTTTTCATGGTTCTCTTCATTCTTGTGTTTGAAGGTCAAATTTTCTTTTCAGCTCTGGTCTTTTCATCAAGAATGCTTGAAAGTCCTCTATTTCATTGAAAAACCAATTTTTCCCCTGAAGTATTATACTCAGTTTTGCTGGGTAGGTGATTCTTGGTTTTAGTCCTAGTTCCTTTGACTTCTGGAATATCCTCTTCCATGCCCTTCGATCCCTTAATGTAGAGGGTGCTAGATCTTGTGTCATCATGATTGTATTTCCACAATACTTGAATTGTTTCTTTCTAGCTGCTTGTAATATTTTCTCCTTGACCTGGGAACTCTGGAATTTGGCCACAATGTTTCTAGGAGTTTCCCTTTTTGGATCTCTTTCAGGCGGTGTTCTGTGGATTCCTTGAATATTTATTTTGCCCTCTGGTTCTAGAATCTCAGGGCAGTTTTCCTTGATAATTTCATGAAAGATGATGTCTAGGCTCTTTTTTTTGATCATGGTTTTCAGGTAGTCCCATAATTTTCAAATTGTCTCTCCTGGATCTATTTTCCAGGTCAGTTGTTTTTCCAATGAGATATTTCACATTATCTTCCATTTTTCCATTTTTCTGGCTTTGTTCTGTGATTTCTTGCTTTCTCATAAAGTCCTTAGCCTCCATCTGTGCCATACTAATTTTGAAAGAACTATTTTCTTCAGTGAGCTTTTGAATCTCCTTTTCCATTTGGCTAATTCTGCTTTTGAAAGCATTCTTCTCCTCATTGGCTTTTTGAACCTCTTTTGCCAATTGAGTTAGGCTAGTTTTCAAGGTGTTATTTTCTTCAACATTTTTTGGGGTCTCCTTTAGCAGGGAGCTGATCTGCTGTTCATGCTTTAACTTCATGTCTCTCATTTCTCTTCCCAGCTTTCCCTCCACCTCTCTAACTTGATTTTCTTTTTGAGCTCTTCCATGGCCTGAGCCCATTGGGTGGGCTGGGACACAGAAGCCTTGATTTCTATGTCTTTGCCTGATGGTAAGCATTGTTCTTCCTCATCAGAAAGGAAGGGAGGAAATACCTGTTCATCAAGAAAGTAACCTTCTATAGTCTTATTTCTTTTCCCTTTTCTGGGCATTTTCCCAGGCAGTGACTTGACCTCTGAATTCACACCCACCTCACCTCCTGATCTTCCCAGCCAGTGTTTGGGGTCTGAGATTCAAATGCTGCTTCCAGCCTCAGGGCTTTGGGAGGGGGCAGGGCTGCTATTCAGTGTGAGATTAAGTTCAAATGCTCAGGTTGGGGCAGGGCCGCCTCTCAAGCTCAGTTCCCTCAGGGAGTTTATGCACAGACCTTCAACAATGGATCCAGGCTCCTGCCTGCTTGGGGAGCCCCTGTCTGCTGCCGCCCCTCAGCTTCTACCTCCCAGGGGGGCCTGAGTTATGGGGCACCCTACTCCCCTCTCGACCTGCCAAAGAGACTCTCTCACCGACCCCCGTCACCTGTGGGTGGAGGGACTTGTGTGGCCGCTGGAGATCCCGTCCCTGAAGCCTGCTCGGATCTGCTTTTCTTGGTGCCGTGGCCGCTGCAGGTCTGGGCTGGGCTCCGCGTCTGCAGCGTGACAGACCTTTTGCAAGAGGTTTGGAGGTCCCTGTGTGGGTGGAGGGACCCACGTGGCGGCTGGAGATCCCATCCCTGAAGCCCGCTCGGATCTTTTCCTCTCAGTGCCGTGGCCGTGGCAGGGTTGTACTCAGCTCCCAGTCCCGGCACCCAGTCTGCAGTGTGAAGGACCTTTTGCGAGAGGTTTGCAGGTCTCTCTGGAACAGAAATCTCCCTTGCTCCAATGTTCTGTGGCCTCCGGGTGCAGAATTCGCCATGAGTTACTTCTTTGTAGTTGTTCTATGAATTGTGGGCTCGGAGCTATGTGTATGTGCGTCTTTCTACTCCGCCATCTTGGCTCCGCCCCCTCCGGGTATTCAATTTAATCAGTGCTGGAACTCCCTTCCTCCAAGGATGCTGAGGTTGAAAAGAAATGTAACCTGATGAGAAGCAGCCCTTTGGAAAGGAGTCTCTTCAAACTTAGTAACATTGATTTTCTCATGATAAATGTCTGGTTCATTGCCAGGGCCATCCTCATAAAACTTTCTGACTTGGTAGAACTTGTGAGAACATCCTCTTTATAGTCCTTGAGAACCTAGGGCTGTCTTTGAGCTACACTGAAGTATTTGTGAAGGTCTTTAATGGAACCTGTTAATAAATGTTTATTAATAATAATGATGATGTCCACTCATGAAACATCTCTTGATGCCACTATGAGAATGCTGAGCTGCATTAACATGACTCTGATGCGTCATTGTAATTTTTATGCTCCTAATGATAGTCTGAGAGATAGTCTGCGAATCAGCCATGAAGCTAGCTGTCAGGGAGGTTCTAGTATGAACTGGCAACCTACATAATAGCCATTTAATGCCTCTTTCACAGAATTAGTTGTACAGTAAATAAAAGGCATACTAACTAAATATTTTTGAGAAATTAGTGCATGTCAGGGAGAAAGAATACAAGCTACAGTAACTGACTGCATTCAGAAATGTAACAAGTGGTAAATGGGGTGTCAGTTGCAAGGCAATATAATCTTCCAAATAAACTTTCCAAAATATGTTTAAATCTCTAAGGATAAATGCTTCTAAACCCCCATCCCTCATTTTAAAACATAATTTTACATTGCTCCATTTCCACCCCACACCTTCTTTCATGACCAAACTGGACTCCTCTCTTCTCCTCACATAAAACACCCCTTTGTCCAACTCCATGGATAGTACAGACAGCTGGTAACATAGACGACAGAGCACTAAGACTGGAATCTGGAAGGCATGATTTCAAATTCTGACTTAGACAGTTCCTAGCTGTGTAACTTTGAGTTGTTAACCTCTGTTAATGAGGCTAACTTCATTTTCCTTAGATATACACTGGGAATAATATTAGCGTCTACCTTTAGGGTTGTTGTAAGGACCAAATAAAATAATATCTATAAAAAGTACTTAGTACAATTCCTGACACATAGTGGGTACTTCCACCTATGCCTTTACACTGGCTGTCCCACATTCTTGAAACATAGTCCCTACTCATGTGTGCCTCACAGAACACCTTACCTTTTTTATTAAGCACGTTGAGAATGAGTACCATTTCACTTTTGTTGCCTTGTTGCAGCACCTGGAACATAGTAGGGACTTAATTGAGGCTGATCGATTGATTTACATATCAGTTGCTGGTTTTTGTATTCCCCTTCTGGGCACAAATTGCTATTCTTTAATAACTTGGTAGATGGAGTTTGAGTGTTACATAGAAAAAAAAAATCATTCTAATTCCAATCGACTGATAAAACACTCCCATCAGGGTTGTCAGACATTGTACAGGTTACATTGTATGCTCAAAGCCTTTCAATCTTGACAAGACCTGGACCCACTTCTGTCCTGCGAGTATACCCCTCAAGAATGCAGAATTGCTTCCATGTCATGAAATACTAAGAGCTAACCTCTAAACTATGTGGTATTTTTATTTCCATAGCAATTTTCAAGTGTTTTAAATGAGACCAATAAAACAGTATTTTTATGAGCTATCAAAATTTACCATAAATAATTTAAAATGTAAAACAGCCTAACTTGATCATATTTCAAAATGTTAAACATTAGTTCTTTTAATAGAAGTGCCATTTAATACTTTCCTTCTTTCTAAACAGAGTTTATAAGCAGCTTCACGGCATTGCCTATTGTAGATACTGATAAAGAAATTATTCTCCTAAACCATATCCAACTCAGAAGCAGAATTTCAGAATCATTTTGTTTTCTAAATAAAAAGAACTAGGTACAAGCCATACCAAGTTTTCTGATGAGTTTTAGTAATTCATAGCTTAACATATCTTTGGGGATAATTTGCATTGCCTAATCCTAATCCAGACAATACAATTCACAGGTACTTCTCTTCTTTTAAAAGCTAAATATTTTAAGTATAGCTGAGGGCAACAATAAACTGGGGTCTCTTGACTTTCTTGAGGTCCATACACATCTCTCACTTTTAAAATGACTTCGAGGAATATGATAATAGGGCTTTGACAAACTCAGTAGAAAAATAAAATACAATTCTATATGGACACAACCGCATTTTCATTTTCTTTAAAAAATCTAGTTTATACACACACACACACACACACACACAAATAAAAAAGTAACAGCATGAAAGAAAAAGAGATGGATGGATGACATGGAGAAAGTAACTTTCTCTGACAAGTGATGTAAGCCTTTTTGCTGTACCAATATTTTCATAATTTCATAGAAGTTAAATAGTATTTAATTTTTTAATATTAAAGATAGTTTTCAACATTCATTTCCATAAGATTTTGAGTTCCAAATTTTTGCTCATGTTCTCTTCTCTTCCCTACCCTATCCCAAAGACAGCAAACAGTATGATAGTAAGTTATACATAGACAATCATGTTAAACATTTCCACATTAGTCATCCTGTGAAGAAAAAAAAAAACAGAACAATAAGAAAAAATGAGAAGAAAATAACAAGCAAAGAAGTTAAAATAGTTACTTCAACCAGCACTATTCTGCATAATTCTTTATCTGGATGTGGATATCAATTTCCATCATTAGTCTTTTGGAAATGTCTGAGATTACTGTATTGCTCAGAAGAGCAAAGTCTATCATAGCTAATCATTGCACAATGATATTGTTACTGCATACAATGTTCTCATGGTTCTGTTCACTTCTCTCAGCATGAATTAATGTAAGTCAAGGTTTTCTTTACCCTGAAATTCACCTGATCATCATTTCTTTCTTTTTTTTGCTTTAAATAATATTTTCCACACAATTACATATGAAGAAAATTTTTAGCATTATTTAAACAAGATTTTGAGTTTGAAATTTTTCTTCCTCTCTCCCCTTCCCTCTTCTGAAAATGGCAGGTAGCTTGATATAATTATACATATGCTATCATGCAAAAACATGTATCCATATTCATCACAACTGTGGAAGAAGAAATATCAAAAGGCGGAAAAACATGAGAAGGAATAAAGTAAGCTAAAAAATTCAATCAAAATTCAGCACACATCAGATTTTATATATATATATATATATATATATATATAACATTCTTTCTCCATGAGTCTTTTTGAATTTTATTTATTTTTTAATTAGTTAATTTTATTTATTTTCAGTGCACTACAATAACTACCATATAAGTTAGATTATTATTTTCCCTTCTCTCCTACCTCCCCCCTCTCCACCTGAGACGGCATACAATTTTGTATAGGTTCTACACACATACATTCCTATTAAACAAACTTTCACTAAAGTCATGCTGTGTTCAAAAATTAAAATGAGTGCGAGAAATCATCTAACAAACCAAAACGCAATACGCACACACACACACACACACACACACACACACACACACACACACACACACACACACAAACATGATCTGCTACAATCTACATTTGAATTTCCTAGTTCTTTCTTTGGATGTGGAAGGCATTTTGCCTTAGAAGATCATTGGGTTTCTTTTTTTAAGTCCTTGCATTGTAGTGAAGTTCCAAGTCTATCAGAAAAAACTCTCAAAAACTGTGGTTGTTGCTGTGCACAAAGTTCTCCTGGTTCTGCTCCTTTCACTCAGCATCACATCATAGAAGTCTTGCCAGGCCTCTCTGAAGTCTTTCTGTTCATCATATCTTATAGCACAATATCATTCCCTTACATTCATATACCACAATTTATTCAGCCATTCTCCAATTGATGGGCATCCCCTTGATTTCCAGTTTCTGGCCACCAAAAAGAGTGCTGCTATGAATATTTTTGTACATGTGGGACCCTATCCCATTGTTATGATCTCTTGGGGATACAATCCTAGAAGCACTATTGCTGAGTCAAAGGATTTGCATATATTTATAGCCCTTTATGAATAGTTCCAAATTGCTCTCCAGAATGGTTGGATCAGCTCACAGCTCCACTAACAGTGTATTAGTGTTCTGACTCTCCCACATTCTCTCCAACATTTATCATCTTCCTGTTCTGTTATGTTTGCCACTCTGGCAGGTGTGATGTGATACCTCAGAGTTGTTTTGATTTGCATCTCTCTAATCAAAAGTGATTTAGAGCATTTTTTCATGTGACTATAGATATCTTTAATTTCCTCTGAAAACTGCCTGTTAAAATCCTTTGACCATTTATCAATTGGGGAATGACTTGTATTTTTATACATTTGACTCAATTCTCCATATATTCTAGAAATGAAGCCTTTATCCCCAAGATTAGCTGCAAGAATTCTTTCCCATTTTTCTACAACCCTCCAAATTTTGATTGCATTGAGTTTGGTTGTGCAAAACCTTTTCAGTTTAACATAATCAAAATTATACATCTTGCACTTCATAATGCTTTCTATCTATTCTTTGATCAAAAATTCTTCCCTTCTCAATAAATCTGATAAATACACTATTCTTTGCTCCTCCAGTTTGTCCACAGTACCCATCTTTATACCTAGATCATTTACCAATTTGGATTTTATTCTTGTGTATGGTGTCAGGATTTGGCCTATGACTAGTTTCCACCACAATTTTTTCCAGTTTTCCCAGCAATTTTTATTGAAGAGTGAGTTTTTATCCCAGAAGCTGGGATCCTTGGGTTTATCAAACCAGCGATTGCTATATTCATTTTCTACTGTGTCTTGAGTACCTAACTTTTTCCGCTTATTTACCCTTCTTTTTTCATCAGTATCAAGTAGTTTTGATTATTACTGCTTTGTAATACAATTTGAGATCTGGTAGCACTCGGCCACCTTCCCTAGTATTTCTCTTCAGTAGTTCCCTTGATATTCTGGACCTTTGGTTCCTCCAGATGAGTTTTGATACTATTTCTTCCAGCTCTAGAAAAAAATTATCAGATAGTTTAATTAGTATGGCACTAAAAAAGCAAATTAATTAAGGTAGAATTGTCATTTTTATCATATTGACTCATCCTACCCACAAACAACTGATGTTTTTGCACTTACTTAGATCTGACTTTATGTGTTTGAAAGTGTCATGTAGTTGAGTTCATATAGTCCCTGGGTTTGCTTTGGCAGGTAAACTCCCAAATATTTTATAGTGTCTATTCTAGCTTTAAATTGGATTTCTTTTTCTATCTCTTGCTATTAGACTTTGTTACTAATATATAGAAATATAGAAGATTTTTGTGGATTTACTTTGTAACCTGCAACTTTGCCAAAGTTGTTTATTGTTTCAAGTACTTTTTCACTTGAATCACTGGGATTTTCTAAGTATATCATCATGTCATGTGCAAAGAGTGATAACTTAGTTTCTTCTTTGCCCATACTAATTCCTTCAATTTCTTTATCATGTCTAATTGCTATAACAAACATTTCTAGTACTGAATAGTAAATTGAATTTATTGAATATATAAATTGAATATTGAATAATTGTGGTGATAATGGGCATCACTTTTTCACCCCCTGATCTTATTGGAAATACATCTGTCTTATCACCATTGTATATAATGCTTGGAGAAGGTTTTAGGTAGATAGTGCTTATTATTTTGTGGAGACTTCCCTTTTTTCCTATGCTTTCCAATGTTTTTAATAGGAATGTGTGTTGTATTTTGTCAAAAGCTTTTTCTGCATCTATTCAGATAATCATGTGCTTTCTTTTAGATTTGTTGTTGATATGATTGATAATGCTAATAGTTTTCCTAATATTGAACCAGCTCTGTTTTCCTCCTATGAATCCTACTTGATCATAATTTATTATTCTCATGATAAGTTGTTGTATTCATTTTGCTAAAGTCTTATTTAAAATTTTTGCATCTATATTCATTAGAGAAACTGGTCTATAATTTTCTTTCTCTGTTTTGTCTCTTCCTGGTTTAGGTATCAAAATAATATTTGTATCACAAAAACAATTTGGGAGGACTCCTTCTTTCCCAATTTTCAAAAATATTCTATATAGTATTGGAATTAACTCTTCTTTAAAAGTCTGATAGAATTCACTTGTAAATCCATCGGGCACTGGAGATTTTTTTCCTAGGGAATTCATTGATGGCTTGTTCAATTTATTTTTCTGAGATATGATTGTTTAAGTATTCAATTTCCTCTTCTGTTAATCTGGGGAATTTTTATTCTTTAAAATACTCATCCATCCCATTTAGATTTTCAAATTCATTGGCTTAAAATTGTGTAAAGTGATTTCTAATTATTGCTTTAATTTCTTCCTCACTGGATGTAAGTTCATCCCTTTCATTTTTGATTTCAGTAATTTGGCTTTCTTCTTTTTTTAATCAGTTTGACATAAGTTTTCTCAATTTTATTAGGTTTTTCATAAAATCAACTCTTGATTTTATTGATTAATTCAATAGTTCTCTTAATTTCAATTTTGTCAATCTCTCCTTTGGTTTTCAGTATTTCTAATTTGATATTTACTTGGCGATTTTCAATTTGTTCTTTTTCTAGCTTTCTCAGTTGCATGCCCAAGTCACCGATCTCCTCTTTCTCTATTTTATTTTATATAGGCAGTCAAAGATATAAAACTTCCCCTAAAAACTGTTTTTGCACTATCCCATAAGATTTGATATGTTATCTCATTATTGTCATTCTCTTGAATGAAGTTATTAATTGTTTCTATGATTTCTTCTTTAATCCATTCCTTCTTTAGGATTAGATTATTTAGTTTCCAAATGATTTTTGGTTAATCTTTCCATGGCCTTTTATTACATATAATTTTTATTGCATTATCATCTGAGAAGGACACATTGATTATCTCTGCCTTTCTGCATTGGTTTGTGAGGTTTTTATGGCCTAGTACATGGTCAATTTTTGTAAATGTGCCATATACCGCTGAGAAAAAGGTATATTCCTTTCTATTCCCATTCAGTTTTCTCCAGAGATCTATCATATCTACCTTATCCGAGTTTCATTTACGTCCTTAACTTCTTTCTTGTTTATTTTGAGGTTAGATTTATCAAGTTCAGAGAGGGAGAGTACCCACTGAGGTCCCATAGTAGTATTGTTTTGCTATCTGTTTCCTCCTTCAACTCCCTCAACCTCTCCTCTAAGAATTTGGATGCTATACCACTTGGAGTATACATGTTTAGTAATGATATTGCTTCATTGTCTATGGTGCCTTTTTGATTAGTTCTATTTCTGCTTTTGCTTTGTCTGAAATTAGGATTGCTACCCCTGCTTTTCTTACACCTGCTGAGGCACAATATACTCTTTTCTAACCTTTTACTTTTACCCTGTTTGTATCCCCCCTATTCAAATATGTTCTTGTAAACAGCATATGGTTGGATTATGACTTTTAATCCATTCTGCTATCCATCTCTATTTTATAGCAGAGTTCATTCCATTCACATTCACAGTTATGATTACAGTCAGTGTCTTCCCTTCCATTGTCTTTCTCACCGTTTGTGCTTTTATTTCTCCCATCTCCCTTCCCCTCCTCAATAGAGCTTTTACTTTTGACCACCACCTCCTGCAGTCTTCCCTTCCTTCTTTCAGCCCCCTTTCTTTTTACTCCACTTTACCCTTACTACTACTTTCCTTCCTTTTAGCTTCCTCTCCCATTTATTCTCCCTTCTCCTCCTACTGCCTATAGAGCTAGTTAGATTTATATATTTAATGAAGTTTATTGCTCACTTCTTGAACCAAATCAGATGAAAATTCCTCTCAAACAATGCTCATCTCTCTCCCCTCTTTCCCTCTATTATAATTTTGTTCTTCTTCCTATGATGTAACTTCCCTTTTGCTTCTTTCTCCTTTTCACATCTTCTGTTACAATCCTTTTGTGTTCTTAAACCATATTTTTATCATAAAATCATTTACTTTATACCTGTTACCTCTATCTATGTATATCTCTTTTATATTTCATAATAGGTATACAATTCTCAGGATTAACAAGTATCATCTTCCCTTATACAGAGGTAAACAGTTTGCCCAACTTGAGTAACAAGCTTTTCTTTTCCCGTTTACGTTTTTGTGCCTCTCTTGAGACCTGTGTTTGAAGATCGAAGTTTCTATTGAGTTCTGGCCTTTTTCTCAGGAAGGTCTGGAAATCCCTAATTTCATGGAATGTCCATCTCTTTGCCTGAAATGTTATGATGAACTTTGCTGGGCAATTGATCCTTGGATGTACTCTCAGCTCCTTTGCCTTGTGGGATATTCTATTCCAGATCCTTTGATGTTTTAATGTAGAAGCTGCAAGGTCCTGTGTGATCCTGACTGCTGTTCCTTGATGTTTGAATGGTTTCTTTCTGGCTGACTGTAGTATTTTCTGCTTCACTTGATAGTTCTGGAATTTTGCAACAATATTTCTTGGGTTTTTAGGTTGGGATACCTTTCAGGAGGTGAACAGTGGATTCTTTTGATGATTGTTTTGCCCTCTGGATCTAGCACTTCTCGGCAGTTTTCCTTGATGATTTCTTGGGAGATATTCTCCAGACTCTTTATTTCATCGTGGCTTTCTGGTATGCCAATAACTCTTAAATTTTCTTTCCTGGATCTATTTTCCAGGTCAGTTGTTTTTCCAATTAGATATTTTACATATTCTTCTATCTTGTCATTCTTTAGATTTTGTTTGACTGCTTCTTGATATTTTATAGAGTAATTAGTTTCTACTTGCCCAATTCTAATTTTTTTCAAATTGTCTTCTTCAGTTAACTTTTGCATCTCCTTTTCCATCTGTCCAGTTGTTCATTTTAAAGAGTTATTTTTTTCCAGTTAGCTTTTGTACTTCCTTTTCCATTTGTCCAACTTTCCCAGTTAGATTTTATATTTCCTTTTCCATTTGTCCAATTTCCCAGTTAAGTTTTGTGCTTTCTTTTCCATTTGTTCAATTTTCCCAGTTAGGTTTTGTGCTTTCTTTTCCATTTGTTCAATTTTCCTCTTTAAAGAGATGTTCTCGTCAGTGAATTCTTTTATCATACTTTTAAAATCATTGGTCAGTTTTTCTTCTATTTCCTTCTTCAGCTGTTCCAGCAGAGTTGCTTGTGCATGTGAGCAGTTCATGGTCCCTTCTGAATTTTCAGATAGGAGTACATTCTCACTACTGACCTCTTTGGTATTCTTCTTTTGGTCCTTGTCCCCATAGAAAGATTCTATGTTTTTTTTACCTTTGTTTTGCTTTTTCTTGCTCATGGTGCTGCAGAACTTGGTGTGGAGCTGACTGATGTGAAAAAGCTAAGAGCAGATAATTTTTTATCTTTTTGTTTTGAGTTTCCTCAATCAGTCCTGGGGCTAGCTTGTTAAGTATGGGGGAGGGGTGGTCTGGTCCTGGGAGAACTCCTCAGTTGAGGTGAGGCAAAAGCAAGCTCAGGGGTTGGTGATCCTGACTGCCCTATTTTCTTCCCATTTCCCCTGGAGCACTAAGGCATGCCTGGGTCCTAGTGGGAATTTCCACCCCTCCTGGAGCTCCTCTCCTAGGGCTGAGGCTCACTTGGGTCCTAGTGTGAGTTTCTAGTGCCCTGGGGCCCCTCTAATTCTTGTTTGTCTCTATCACAGTAAGAGGAATCCCCCTTAGCTATTTTCCCAGCCTCAGGTGTTGTAAGAATCTTTGCCCCTTCCCAGTGTCCACTTATTTGGAATTTTTCTGGGGAAGTATTTTATGGTTCTTTCGAGGTCAACAAGGGGGAAGAAGAGAGCATTTACCATCACTCTACCATTTTAGCTCCTGGAAGTTCTAGTTGTTTACTTACAGCCATTTAATTGGTGGGCTGAAAGTCTCAGGAGCTGGTGCAGCTAATATCTGGGTCTCAGTGGCTGTCATTCGCTTTGCTCTACTGGTCTCTCAGCCTGGGCTGCTGTTCCACAGATTCCATTTGCTGCTGCCTCCAGCTTGCCCAGGGCCCTCCCACTCTGCTGCACTGGATGGGATGAGCTGTGCATGCTGCACTGTTCACTGTGGGCTCACCCTCATGGAACAGATCCTTCCCGTCTACCTTTCAATCCTTCCTGGGCTGTGAATCTGCCACAGTCTGTCTCCTGTTGGATTCTGCACCTCCACAATTTGATCAGATTCTCTTTTTAGAAGCATCTGAAGGAATTTGTCTAAGAGCTTAAGTGAGTAGTTGCTCTCATTCTCCCATCTTAGCTCTGTCCCCTCTCCATGAGTCTTTTTTACTTATTTTGTATCATTGGGTTGCTGAAAAAACATGAGATATTCATAGTTTTTCATCCTATGATATGGTACAAAATGTGTACATAATTTTCCAGTTTCTGCTCATTTCCCTGTGCATCAGTTTGTGCAGTCTACCCAGGTTTTTCTGAAATGTACCTTTTTATAATTCCTTATTTCATCATAGTATTCCATTATTTTCATATATGTTGACTTATTCAGCCATTCCTCAATTGATGGGTATCCCCTCAATTTCTAATATTTTGCCACCATGATATGACTTTTCCCTTTTTATGATATCTTTGGGATACAGACTTGGTAGTGGTCTTGTTGAATCAAAGGGTATACACAGTTAGATTGCTCTTTGGGCATGTTTCCAAATTGCTCTCTAGAATGATTTGGAGCAGTTTTCAGCTCTATTAAGAGTAAGTATATTAGTATCTCAATTTTTCCACATTCTCTCCAATATTTATCATTTTTATTTTTTGTCATATTAGCCCATCTGATTGGTGTAGGATGGTAACTGAGTTGTTTTAATTTGCATTTCTCTGATCAAAAGTGATTTAGGGCACTTCATATGCCTATAGATAACTTTCATTTCTTCATCTGAAAACTTCCTGTTTATATCCTTTGACCATTTCTCAGCTGGGGAATGGTTTGTATTCATGTAAATTTGGTACAGTTCTCTCTCTCTCTCTCTCTCTCTCTCTCTCTCTCTCTCTCTCTCTCTCTCTCTCTCTGAGATCTTTATCAGAAATACTTGCAGTAAAGATTATTTCTCAGCTTTCTGCTTTTCTCAAATCTTAGTTGCATTCATTTTTTGTATAAAATTTAATATGATGAAAATTATCTATTCTGCATTTTGTAACGTTCTCTTTTTTGGTCATGAATTTTTCTCCTCTCCACAGATCTAACATCAGACTATTCTGTGTTCTTCTTATTTCGTTGGTTCATTGTCTATAGTAACTTTTAGCAAAATGTAGTTTCCTTCCTCATCTCTTTTAATTATGTCTGCTTTTGCTTTTACTTTGTCAGGATCAGGATTGCCACTCAGCTTTATTATTATTATTTACTTTAACTATAACCTAATAGATTCTGCCTAAACTCCTATTTCCTCTGTTTGCATTTCTCTGATTCAAGTGAGTTTCTTATGAGCAACATATGATTCGGTTTTTTTGTTTTTTGTTTTTTTTTAATCTATTCTGCTGTCTGCTTCCATTGTATGGGAGAGTTCTTCTCATTCACATTAACAGTTAGGATAACTACATGTGTATTTCCCTCTAACCTCTTCTTCCTCCTGTTTGTCCTCTCTCCCCTTATACCCCTTCCAACATCACCACTGTTTTGCTTCTGTCTATCACCTCTCCTGATCTGCCTTCCCTTCTATAAGTCCCCACCTCAACTTTTACTTCGTCTTCCCTCCTACTTCCCTGGTGGGTAAGACAGATTCCTATATTTAGTTGATTATGTGTATTATTCCCTCTTTGAACCAATTCTGATGAGAGTAATGTTTAAGAGTTGCCCATCATGGCCTTCCCCAGTCTTCCCCTCTACTCTAATTGGTCTTCTGCGCTTCTTCATATGAGATAATTTACTCCATTCTACTCCCTTCCTTTTGCACCCATTGTACTTCTCTTTCTCACCCCTTGAGTTTTTAAGGTCATTCCATCTAATTCACTTTACACCCAAACCCCCGTCTATGTATATTCCTCCTATTTGTACTGTTTGTGATACAATTTTTAAAAATTACAGGTGTCATCTTCCTGTGTAGAGATTCCTGTCATAAACAGTTTAGTACTATTGAATGATCTCATTTTCTTTTCCCTTTTTACTTGCTTATGCTTCTCTTTAGGTCTTCATATAGGAGGTGAAATTTTTAACTTAATTCTGGTCTCCTTATAAAGACTTGAAATCCTTTTATTTCCTTGAATGTCTTCCCTCCCCCTTTGACACATTCTGCTTAATATTGCTAGATAAGTGATCCTTGTTTATAGTCTTAGTTCCTTTGCCTTCTCAAATATCCTTTTCCATGACCTCCAGTGCTTTAATGTAATAGCTGCAAATGCATGTGTGATCTTGATTGTGACTTCCTTATATTTGAATTGTTTCTTTTTGGACACTTGTAGTATTTGTTCCTTCACCTGGTAGTTCCGAAATTTGGCTGTAATGTTCATTGGGGTTTTTAATATTAGGATCTCTTTCCTGAGGTGATTGGTGGATTCCTTCAATGTCTATTTTGCCCTCTGATTCCAGGACATCAGGGTAATTTTCCTTGATAATTTCTTGAAAGTTATTGTCCATGTCCTTTTTATTATGACTTTCATATATGATTAATGATTATGACATCGCTTCTTCTGAATCTATTTTTCAACGTAATTTTTTTCCCATGAGGTATTTTACATTTTCATTCTATTTTTTTTCCATTCTTTTGAATGTGTTTGATTGGTCCATGATGTCTCATAGAGTCATTAGCTTTTACTTGCCCAATTTCACATTTTCAGGTATTGTTTTTCTCAATTAACCTTTGTACTTTCTTTTCCATTCAATCAATTGTACTTTGAGGAGTTTTCTTCAGTGGATTTTTGTAGCTCTTTTTCCCTTTGACTAATTCTACTTTTTAGCTGTTCTCCAAGCTATTGATCTTTTTTTTGTAATTCTCTTGCAACACCTTCATTTCTTTTCCCAATTTTTATTCTATCTCTCTTATATGATTTTAAACTCCTTTTTGAGCTCTACCATGAATTCTTTCTGAGTTTGAGACTACTTCCCATTTTTCATTAGGGTTTTGCCTCTAGGTTTTTTGCTATTGTTGTCTTATGAGTTTGTTTCTTGATCTTCCCTATCAAGATAATAACTTGCTATGGTCAGATTTGATTTTTGTTGTTTTGTGCTCATCTTTTAAAGTTTTTTTTTGGGGGGGGGGTGAGGATTGGGAACTTTTTCATTTCTTTTAAATTTTGATCTCTGCTTCCAAGGTGGAAAGGGTTATGTCTTAGGTTTCTTGTGACAACTTCTGAAGATCTTAGCTGTTTAACTGGTGCTGTGCAAATGTTTCCCAGAGACCCACAAAGGACCCTCATGTCTGTATTAAGGAGATGGTCTGGGATTGGCTGGCATTGCTGGAGGCTGTAAGGATCTGGTAGTTTATCTGGTGCTTAGCTGGTGTCCTAGCAGTGGTATCCAGGATGTACTGAGATCAGTTGCAGATTTTCTGCATTCCAGGGGACTATACTGAAGTATGTGGAAGTCTGGCCACCAGAAGATGGCTGTCTTCACTGGGCAGCACGGAAGCATGTGGAAGTCCAGGTCGCTTCAGGACAGCTGCCTATCTCGGGCTGCACTGAAGAACATGGTAGTTCTCAGAATTGGAGTCTGCTGTTTCTTCTGGCTATGCTAAGGCATGTGGGGGGTCGTGCTGTTCTCAGTTGCCTACTTAACAACACTAGGACTCAGGACCTTCCATTGGTTTTCTGAGGTGGACCTTCCTACTGGCTTGTTGGTCTGCTTCCTGTCCTGGATTTTCCTTCCTCTTTACCTGAGAGAAATGGAACTTTCTTGCCCATCCTTCATATCTCCCCTGATCAAAGATCTCTTGAACCTATTTTTTCGCTGAATCCACCATTCCAGTATTTGTTCTGGGGTACTATGTTATGGTTGTTTGGAGGTGAATATGGAAGAGCTACAGTGATTTACTGCTTATGCCAACATCTTGGCTCTCAGAAGTCTTCTCCTGCTCATTATTTCTAATAGCAAAATTGTAATCCATTACATTAATATATCGCAACTTGTTCAGATGATGGATGTCCCCTCAATTCCCAATTCTTTGCTATCCCAAAAATGTTTAATATAAATATTTTTGTAAATTTTTAAAAAATGATCTTTCCCACTTCTTTATGATCTTTTTTGGAGACAGTACTGCAAGTGGTATTTCAGGAGCAAATGGTATGAACAACTTTATAGCTCTTTGGGCACAATACCAAATTGCTCTCCAGAATGGTTGGATCACTTCACAACTTCACCAAAAATGAATTAGTGTTCCAAGTTTCCCATGTCTTCTCCAGTATTTATTATTTTCATTTTCTGTCATATTAGACAATCTGATAGGCTTAAGGTGGTACTTCAGAGTTGTTTTAATTTGCATTTCTCTAATCAAGAGTGATTTTGAGCATTTTTTTCATATGACTGTAGATAGCTCTAATTTCTTCATCTGAAGTTCATATTCTTTAAACACTTATCAACTGGAGAATGACTTCTATTCTTAGAAATCTGACCTCAGTTCTATATATATTTAAAAAATGAGACCTTTGTAAGAAAGAAATCTGACTATAAAGATTGTTTGCCAGCTTTCTACTTTCTTTTAATTTTGGTTGCATTGGTTTTGTTTGGGTAAAACCTTTTTAATGTAATGTAATCAAAATCATCCATTTTATATTTCATAATGTTCTCAATTTTGTTTGGTCATGAATCCTTCCCTTTTCCATAGATATTACTGTAATGGCAAGCAAAGCAAGATCTTTTCCTGCTTTTGTTTTAGTATACTCATGGGTCTCTGATTGAATCTTACCTTTATCAACCAAGAGTCTTTACTAGGAGTAAAGTACAGAAATAAGAGTTTCTTTAACTAGAAAGAGCTATGTATTGGCATTGTTGATTATTTGGATGTGATTGAAAATTATCCCCAACCTTAATGGGCCTGCCAATTAAGGGAAGCTTGATTAAGGGAATTGTTTTGTAGGAAGGTCCCAAGTACCTTTTATTTTCTTTTTTCTGTTGAGGTATTGGGACAGAAGGTCATGACTTCTGGCTCTGAAAAGTTAATAAATATTCTTAGGTGAGGTTTTGCTATGGGACTAACTCATTGGAAGAAGGTTATTTGACCAGATGAGACTCTGGATAGTCACTGAGTCCCCCAGCTTTGAAAACCCAGATGTTGGTGCTTCTCTTTTGGTAATGATGGTTAGACAGTTGGATCTGACTGTTGATCTGTGATATATGTATTTCTTATGATCAGACAGTTGGAAGCCTGTCTGTTGGTCTTTATTTCTCTTCCTGTAGTTTTCTCTAAGGGTGAATGACGTATATGCTTTATTAAAGGAGATTTTTAAACTTTCATAAGTTGCTTTCCTTTTAGAAAAGCAGATCTAAGAACCTGAGTAGCAGGCCCTCCTCTGTATGTCAGGGTCTTGCTTTAAAATTTAAAATTACAGGTAGACTATTTCTTACTGTTCCAATTTCCTTAAATTTTCAACCTTGATGTGTAAATCATGTACCAATATTTACCTTGTCTTGGTATAAGATGTGAGATGTTGATCTATAATTTGTCCATACTGTTTTCCAAGATGTTTGTGTCAAATAGTAGATTATTGTAGTCATTGAGTACTGTGTCTTATGTACCTCACATATTCCACTGATCTACCACTCTACTCCTCAGTCAATACAAAGCATTTTTAATGATTGCTACTTTATAATACAGTTTTAGACCTGGTAATGTTAGGCCATTGTCCCTTGTATTATTTTTTCAATAATTCCCTTGATATTCTAGACCTTTTTCTCTTCCAGAGGAATTTCGTTATTATTTTTTCCTGCTCTATAAAATATGTTTTGGTAGTTTTCTTGGTATGGGACTGAATAAGTAGGTTAATTAAGATATGATTGTCATTTTCATTATCTCATCTTACTCATGAGCAACTGATATATTTGCAGTTGTTTGGATCTGAATTTATTTTTGTGAAAAGTGTTTTGTGATTGTGTTCATGGATTTGTTTTGGCAGTCAGACTTCCAAATATTTTATGTTGTCAACAGCTATTTTAAATGGACTTTCTCTTTATATCTCTTACTGCTGAGATTTGTCAGTAATATATAGAAATGCTAGGTCTGTAAACTTGCTAAAGTTGTCAATTATTTCAAGTAATTTTTTTAAAATTTATTCTCTAGGATTTGCTAAATATGCCATTATGGCATCTCCCAAGAATGATTACTTTGTTTACTTGTTGTCTATTCTAATTCCTTCAATTGTTTTTACTTCTAATATTAAAAAACTATCATTTATAGTACAATATTGAATAATAGTGGTGATAATGACCATCCTTTACTTCATCCTAATTTTACTGGGAAATCTTCCAGCTTATCGCCACAACAGATAATGCTAATGGATGGTTTTAGATACATACCAGTTATCATTTTAAGGAAAATTCCATCTATTCCTATGTTACATACTGCATTTTTAATAGGAATATGTGTTCTATTTTGGCAAAATCTTTTTATGCATCTATTGAGATAATCACATGATTTCTATTAATTTTGTCATTGATATCATCAATTATGCTGATTATTTTCATAATAGTGAATTAGCCCTGTATTACCGGTATAAATCTCAGTGTGTCATATTGTATCATTCACATGATAAATGTCTGTAATCTTTTCACCAATATTTTGCTTATAATTTTTGCATCAATGTTCACTAGAGAAAATGTTCTGTAATTTTCTTTCTCTGTTTCTGCTCTTTCTGACTAAGGTATTATCACCATATTTGTATCAATATAAGGAATTTGGTAGGACTACTTATTTGCCTGTTTTCTTTTTAATACTTTATATAGTATTGTAAATAATTGCTCTTTATATGTTTGGTAGAATTCACTTGTAAATTTATCTGGACCTGGATTTCAATGATGACATATTCCATTCTTTTTTCTAAATCCAGGTTATTGAAGTATTTTATTTCCTCTTCTGTTAATCTGGGACATATATATGTATGTGTATATATATATGTATATATACATATATACACATATATATGTATATATACACACACATATATATATACACACACACAAACACACACATATTTGTGTGTGTTTGTGTGTGTCCATGTGTGTATGTATTTATATATATGCATATATACATTATGTATATGTATATATATGTGTGTATGTGTTTGTAAATGCATATATACATATATATGTGTATTTATGTGTATGTGTGTACACACACACACACACATACACACTATGCTTGTTAGATTTGTTGGCATAGAGTTAGGCAAAATTGTTTCCATTTATTATTTTAATTTCTTCTTCATTTGCAGTCAGTTCTCCCTTTTCATTTGGGATATTGGAATTTTTTTTAATCAAATTCGTCAGTGTTCTATACTTATTCCTTTTTTTTTAAAGAAAACTAGCTCTTAATTTATTTTTTCAATTGTTTTCTTGCTTTCAATTTTATTAATCTCTCATTTTACTTTCAAAATTTGTACTTTTGTGATAAATTGGTGATTTTTAAATTGTTCTTTTTCTAGCTTTTTTAGTTGCATGCCTAATTCACTGATCTTTGGGTTCCACATGGATATTCATTTCTCTTTCAGTAAATCTCATTTTTCATGTAAAACATAAAGGATTATTCAACTACCTGATAGCCATGATCAAAAAAAAAAAAAGAGGCTGGCAGTGTTTTGCAAGAAATTATGAAGGAAATTTTCCCTGATATCCTAGAACAGAAGGTAAAAACAGTGATTGAAAGATATCTTTCAGTCACTTCCTGAAAGAGATCCCAATATCCAAACTCCTAGGAATATGGCAACTAAATTCCATAACTCTCAGGTCAAGGAAAAAATACTATAAGCCACAAAGAAAGAATTCAAGTACCAAGGAGTCACAGTCAGGATTACTCAGGATTTTAGCTTCTACTTTAAGGTATGGGAGGGCTTGGAATATGCTATTCTCAAAGGGAAATGAGATTGGACTACAACTAAGAATCAACTACCCAGTAAAACTGAGCATGATCTTTTAGAGGAAAAAATGAACATTTAATGAAAAAGATGATGTTCAAACATTCCTAATGAAAAGACTAGAGCTAAAGAAAAAATTATGTTTTCAAACACAAGACTCAAGAGAAGCATAAAAAGGTAAATGGTCAAGAAAAAATATAAGTTCTTTAATGAGGTTACCATTTCTAAATCCCTGTATGGGAAGATGGAGAACTTGTAACTCTTAACAGCAGTATCTCTAGTAAGACAGTTGGAAGAAGTCTAAATAGGCAGAGGGTGCAGATATAAATTGATGGTGATGGAATGATATAAACAAAATTAAGGGGTAAAAAAGAGGATTGTATTGGTAGAAGAGGGAAAGGAGAGGCAGAATGTGATAAACTTAATCACATGAAGAATCATGAAAAACTTAGGACTATGGAGAGAAAGAAGGCAGGCAGTTGAACCACACATGAACATTACTCTCATAAGATTGGCTCAGAGATGGAATAATATACATAATCAGTTGAATATAAAAAAGTAGCTGAACTGACAACAAAGTTGGTGGAGAGGGGGACAAGAAAAGAGGGAACAGATGATAAAAATTAGAGTGATGGGGGCAAATTGCAAAGATACTGATCAACTGGGTAATAACTGAACAAATTGTGGTATATGATTGTGATGTGCTATAAGATTTGATGAACTCTAGAGGTGGAACCAAGATGGTAGAGTAAAGGCAGGGACTCACCTAGGCTCTCACAGAACTCCTCCAAACACCTTGTTAAAAGATTCTAAATAAATTCTAGAGCAGCAAAAGCCACAAAAAGATCGAGTGAAACAAATTTCCAGTCCAAGAAGACTTGGAGGATTTGCATAAAAGATCTGTTGCACCAGGGTGAGAGAGGAGCCCATTTCAGGGCAAAATGGACCAATACAGATAGGCTAACAGCAAACCTGGAGTAAGCCCTAGCACAACTAAATCACTGGCAGCTGTGGTGGTTTCTAAATCTCTTAGCCCACAACTGACAAAGACAACTCAAAAGTTCAGCAGGAAAGGTGTGTTGCACCTGGGTGAGAGTGGAGCACAGTCCAGAACAGGTCAGCAGCGCCCTGGCTACAACAAGTCAGCAGCAGGCATTGGGAGTGACTGAGTCAGCAGCAGCAGTAGCCACCTTTTCAAGAGCTCTCAACTCATAGATGGTAAGGGGTTCAAACAATCGGTCAGGAGATTTATAGGTGTCTCTTTTGCAAGCTCTAAGGCAAGACTGCTACTTTGCCCATACTTGGATCCAGGTCAAAGCTATCAAAACTATCTCTAATCATATGAAAAAAAATGCCCTAAATCACTATTGATTATAGAAATAAAAATTAAAAAACTTTGAGGTATTACATCACACCTATCAGATTGACTGATATAAGAAAAAAGGAAAATGATGAATGTTAGAGAGGATGTGGGAAACTTAGGATACTAATGCATTGTCGGTGGAGTTGTGAGCTCTAACCATTCTGTAGAACAATTTTGACCTATGCCCAAAAGACAATCAAAGTGTGCATGCCCTTTTATCCAACAAAACAACTGCTAATTATATAACCAAAATAGATCATAAAAAGGGGGAAAGGACTTATTTGTACAAAAATAGTCATGGCAGATCTTTTTGTAGGGGAAAATTGAAAATTGAGAGGATGAACTTCAATTGGTGAATGGCCATAATTTTAGCAGATGAATGGAATATTATAGTGCTATAAGAAATGATGAAGAAGCTAATTTCAGAAAAATCCTTGGAAAAACTTGTATAAACCTAGGCAAAGTGAAATGAGCAGAACCAGGGGAACACTGTACATAGTAAGAGAAGTATTGTTCAATGAGAAATTATGAATTATTTAGCTCTTCTCATCAACACAATGAAGCAAGGCCATTCCAAAGGACTTATGGAAGAAAATGCTATTCACATCCAGAGAAAGAACTGAAGGAGTCTGAAAGTAAACCACAACATACTATTTTCACTTTATTTTTTCTGTGTATTTTTCTGTTTTTTTCTTTTGTTCCTTTTCTTGTTTGATAACATGAGTAATATAGAAATATGTTTTACATGATTTTACATGATTACATATGTATATAACCTAAATCAACTTGCCCTCTGTTTTGGGAAGGTGGAGGATACGGAAGTTGGGAAAGAGAAAAATTTTGAACTTGAAATATTTTTAATGAATGTCATAAATTTATATGTAAAGATGTAATTGGAAAAATAAAATACTATTAAATTTGCATCCTAATAAAACTGACAATCTAAAAAGCCAAAATAAATTATCTCAGGTACATTCAAGGTATTTATTCACATTAAGTGAAGGGTAAAGGTACTGTGTTTCCCATTTTCAGATGAAGACATTGAGTTTCTGGTGGTTAAATATTTGAACATAATCATATCCCTAATAAATGCCTGAGAGGGTTATTGAAATCAAATCCTTCACCTTAAAGTTCAGTATTTTTTCTATTACAGTATCCTGCTTTTTCTAATATTTTAATGTAAGCTTTTATTATTTTCCCAAATTTTATGCAAGAGAAAACCTTGACTGAGAGTTCAAGTAGCTTACCATTAGTCAGGTAATAAGAATTCATTCCTCCCTTAATGAGTTTACAACCTAGCAGAGGAAATAAGACAAATATGTGATAAAGTATAATATTAGTTTTAATGTGATATGTACAACAGATAGATATAAAGAAATTTGGGTCTGTTTACAAAAGAGACAATATTTGGAAAAGTATATAATTACCAGAAAAAATTGTGACTGTGGATATATAAATATATATTTTTTCCAAAGAATGACATGTTCTTTTGATTGATTTTGACTGATTTTGACTAATGCATATACAGGAATTTATAAGACATATCTATTATAAATTTAAATAAATAAATTTTAAAGAAATAATCAAATTTGTTGTATCTCCATTAGCAGAAGAGAAATAATACTAGACTATTAATTCAGATATAGGGCTAGGCCAAAAATAGAGAACTAGGCATGACAATCCTATTTATTAAAATAAGATGCTACTTAACATATCACCAAGAGAGATAATATTTTATTCTATTTTGTTATTTTAAATATTTTGTTATATTATTCTATTGTATTATTGTTGTAGTTGTTAATAGTATTGCTAGGGAGATTTAATGTTTGTAACATTAATTTTAATGTTGCTTATTTTATCCGTGTAGCAGCCCTATGCAGTTTGTGCTACTAATGTCCCCATTTTATTGATGAGGATCCTGAGGTAGGCAGAAGTAAAGTTCTTTCCCAGGGCCACCTGGCTAGTAAGAATCTGAAGTTAGACTGAAATTTTTGACTCCAGCTCTGGCATTGTATCTACTGTACATGGAAGCATGCCATTTGAAAATGATGAAGTCAGTAACCAAAAAACTTTAGCCTTGTATACTTTTGGCCCAGTCAACTCTCTCAAATTTTAAAATAGATAGGGGATACCAATCTGCGTTGGAGGATTGAATTTCAAAAGGTGAAGCTCACTAGTTTCATGAAATTCTAACTGTGGAACATCAAATGTAAAATGTGCTATGATGTGCCTTTATTGTGATAGGAACAAGGGACACAAATATAAATCTGAAAGAGTCTCAGCTAATAAGGACCTTCCATTGAATAAGATGGCACATAAAAAGACAGGCAAATTCAAATTTGATTGAAAACACATACAAGATGGGATAACTAAGAAGAATGAGAAAGAGATCTTCTGAGATATAACATCAACTGAACTTTCACCAAAGCTAAGGATTCAATTTGGTTTTTGCTCTTGTTGTTGTTTTTTATTTTTACCATGCTCCAGGCTCTGTGCTAAGTGCTTTTTTAAATTTTATTTATTTTTTTAATGTTCTACAATCATTACCATGAAACTTAGATTTTGCCCCCCTCACACCTACCCTCCACCACCCCCCTCCCTCCCCAAGATGGCATACAATTCTTTATAGGCTCTACATATACTTCCGGATTGAATACATTTTCACTATAGTCAAGCTGTGTAGATGAACTAAAATAAATGGAAGAAGTCATATAATAAATCAAAACCTAATACATACACACACACACTCACACACACACACACACACACACACACACACACAAACATGAACTGCTGCATTATGTGAATGAATTCCATAGTTCTTTTGCTGAGTGTGGAAGGCATTTTGCCTTAGAAAAGCATTGGGATTTTTTTTTTAAGTTCTTGCGTTATTACGAAGTTCTAAGTATACCAGAAAAAGCTCTCACACACTGTGGTCGCTGCTGTGCACAAAGTTCTCCCGGATCTTCTTCTTTCTCTCAGCATCAGATCATGGAAGTCCTTCCAGGTCTCTCTGAAGTCTTTTTGTTCATCATTTCTTATGGCACAATAGTACTCCATTAAATTCATATACCATAATTTATTCAGCCATTCGCCAATTGACGGGCATCCCATTGATTTCCAGTTTTTGGCAACATCAAAGAGTGCTGCTATAAATATTTTTGTACATGTGGGACCCTTTCCCATTTTTATGATCTCTTGGGGATACAGTCCTAGTAGCGCTATTGCTGGGTCAAAGGGTAGGCACATTTTTGCAGCCCTTTGGGCATAGTTCCAAATTGCTCTCCAGATGGTTGGATGAGCTCACAGCTCCACCAACAATGCATTAGTGTTCCAACTCTCTCACATCCTCTCCAACATTTATCATTTTCCTGTTCTGTCATGTTTGCCAATCTTATAGGTGCGATATGGTACCTCAGAGTTATCTTGATTTGCATCTCTCTAATCAAAAGAGATTTAAAGCATTTTTTCATATGATTATAGATATGTTTAATTTCTTCCTCTGAAAATTGCCTGTTCATATCCTTTGACCATTTATTAGTTGGGGAATGAGTGGTATAGTTGTACATTTGACTCAATTCTCTATATAGTCTAGAAATGAGGCCTTTATCCCCGAGATTAGCAGTAAAAATTCTTTCCCAATTTACTACATCCCTCCAAATTTTGGATGCATTGGGTTTGGTTGTGCACAAATTTTTCAGTTTAATGTAATCAAAGTTATCCATCTTGCATTTCATAATGTTTTCTATCTCATCTTTAGTGAGAAATTTTTCTCTTCCCCATAAATCTGATAAATGCACAATTCCTTGCTCCTCCAGTTTGTCCATGGTATCAATCTTTATACTTAGATCGTGTACCCATTTGGACTTTATTGTTGTGTAGGGTGCCAGGCATGGGTCTATATCTAGTTTCTGCCACACTATTATCCAGTATTCCCAGCAATTTTTGTCAAACAGTGAGTTCTTATCCCAGAAGCTAGAGTCCTTGGGTTTATCAAACAGGAGATTGCTATATTCCTTGCCTACTGTGTCTTGAGTGCCAAGTCTATTGCACTTGTTTGTCCTGTTTCTTAGCCAATACCAAGTGGTTTTGATCATTGCTGCTTTATAGAACAATTTGAGATCTGGTAGCGCTAGGTCACCTTCCCTAGCATTTCTTTTCATTAGTCCTTATGACATTCTGGACCTCTTGTTCTTCCCAGTGAATTTTGGTATTATTTTATCCAGCTGAAGAAAACAATTATCTGATAGTTTAATTGGTATGGCATTAAATAAGTAAATTAATTTAAGCAGAATTGTCATTTTTATTATATTAGCTCAGCCTACCCATGAGCAACTGATGTTTTTCCACTTACTTAAATCTCATTTTATTTGTGCAAAAAGTGTCTTGTAATTGCGTTCATATAGTGCCTGTATTTGCTTTGGCAGGTAAACTCCTAAGTATTTTATAGTGTCTACCCTAGCTTTAAATGGGATTTCTCTTTCTATCTCTTGCTGTTGAACTTTGTTGCTAATATACAGGAATGCAGAAGATTTGTGTGGGTTTATTATGTAACTTTGTCAAAGTTGTTTATTATTTCAAGTAGATTTTTACTTGAGTCTCTGGGATTCTCTAAGGGTATCATTATATCGTCTGCACAGAGTGATAACTTAATTTGGTTTTTGCCTGTTCTTATTACTTTAATTTCTTTATCTTGTGTAATTGCTACATGTAACATTTCTAGTATCATACTGAATAATAGTGATGATAATGGACATCCTTGTTTCCCCCCTGATCTTATTGGAAAGACATCTAGCTTATCCCCATTGCATATAATGCTTTTTGAAGGTTTTAGGTATATACTGCTTATTACTTTATGGAAAGTTCCCTTTATTCCTATGTTCTCCAGTGTTTTTAATAGGAATTGGTGTTGTATTTTGTCCTTGCCTGAAATGTTATGCTGAACTTTGTTGGGTGATTGATCCTAGTCCCAACTCCATTGCCTTACAGAATATTGGATTCCAATTCCCTCAATCTTTTAATGTAGAAACTGCAAAGTTCTGTGTGATCCTGACTGCAGCTCCTCGATATTTGAATGATTTCTTTCTGCCTGCCTGTAGTATTTTTTCCTTCACTTGATAGTTCTGGAATTTGGCAACAATCTTTCTTGGGGTTTTGAGTTTCGGATCCCTTTCAGGAGGTGAATGGTGGCTTCTTTCGATGACTATTTTGCCCTCTGGATCTAGCACTTCTGGGAAGTTTTCCTTGATGATTTCCTAGAAGATATTATCCAGACTGTTTTTCTCATTGTGGCTTTCCGGCCAGCCAATAATTCTAAAATTTTGTCTCCTGGATCTATTTTCCAGGTCAGTTGTTTTTCCAATTAGATATTTTACATTTCCTTCTATCTTTTGGTTCTTTAGATTTTGTTTGACTGATTCTTGCTGTCTCAGTGAGTCATTGGTTTCTCCTTGACCAATTCTAATCTTTATCAAATAGTTTTCTTCAGTTAACTTTTGCATCTCCTTTTCCATCTCTCAAATTTTTCCTTTTAAGGAGTTATTTTCTCCAGTTAATTTTTGTACTTCCTTTTCCATTTGTTCAATTTTCCTTTTCAAAGAGATGTTCTCATTAGTGAATTCTTGTCTTAGAATTTTAAAATCATTGACCAGTTTTTCTTCTATTTCCTTCTTCAGCTGTTCCAGGAGAACTGTTTGTGTATACAAGCAGTTCATAGTCCCTTCTGAAGTTTCAGATGGGAATACAGTTTCAGTACTAACCTCTTTGATATTTATGTTTTCGTCCTTACCCACATAGAAAGATATGTTTTTTTATGCTTATTTTGTTTTTTTTTTTTTTTATTCATGATGGTGATTGTGTGTTGTGGCTTCCTGTCCTTTCAGTTAGAACCTGCAGAACTTGGTTTTGAGCTGACTTATGTGAAAAAGCTAAGAGCAAGCTTTTGTTTTGTGTTTCCCTGATCAGCCCTGGGGTTAACTTTTTAAGTGTAGGGGAGGGGTGGTCTGGTCATATGAGATCTCCTCAGCTGAACTGAGGCAAAGGCAAGCTCAGGGGATGGTGATACCAGCTGGCTTATTGTCTTCCCATTTCCTCTAGCATGCTGAGACATGTCCAGATGCTAGTGCAAGTTCACATCCCTCTTGGGGCTCCTCTCCTAGCGTTGAAGCTTGCCTGGGTTCTAGTGTGAATTTCCTCACCCTGGGTCCTCTGTCCTTCTGGTTTGCCTCTACCACAGTAGGAGGAATCCCCCTTATCTATTTTCCTGGCCTCAGGTGTTATGAGACTCTTTGACCCCTCTGATGTTCCTGCTGATCCAGGATTTTTCTGGGAAAATATTTTATGATTCTTTCATGGTCATCAAGGGGGGAAGAGAGGGCATTTACCAATCACTCCATCATCCTGGCCCCTGGAAGTTCAAGTAAGTGACTTACCAATGTTTAATCTGCAGGCTGAAAGTCTCAGGAGTTGCTGCACTGGTATCTGGTGCTCAGCGGTCACCACTTGTTCAGCTTTGCTGGTCTCCCACCCTTGGCTGCCACTCTGCTGGTTCCGCCTGCTGCTGTCTCAGGTTTCCTATGGCCCTTCTGCTCTGCTGGGCTGGACACACAGTGCCTTGGGCTCACCCCTGGGGAATAGATCCTTCCCGTGGACCTTCCAGTCTGTCCTGGGCTTGGAATCCACCACAGCCTGTCTCCCATTGGATTCTGCACCTCAAAAATTTGGTCAGATTCTCCTTTCAGAGGTATCTGAAGGAGTTTGTCCAAGAGTTTAGGTGAGTGGTTGCTCTCACTCTGTCACCTTGGCTCTGCCCCTCTCAGTTTGCTTTTTATTTAGAGATTATTCTTAACTCTTGATAGAACAGTTTTCATAGAATAATTGGTATGAAGATTAAATTGTACAGAGCTAAGAAACCGATGGATAAAAAATAAAGTAGCAAATGCTGACCACTGTTTCCAGGAGTTGGCTATTGAAGGAAAGAAAAATAGAAGATAAACCTGTTGTACTAACTACACATACTTCCAAAGAAAAGTAATGTCCTGTGCAGGTCGAAAATATGTCACATCATGATTGTTTTTTGGATGGGGTGTGGGGACCAAGATTTTAAAATATAGAATGTCAAATGTCAGCACTGGAAACAGCCTTTGAGTGGGAACATGACTTCTAAACACTAAAGCTAGTAGTGTCCTTTCAAGCTAAGTTTTTTGTGACTTTGTTTTGATGAAAGAACTTGCTCTTTTTCATGCTATGTGCATTTTTCTAGCCATTAGGGAAGACATAGATGGGATGAAAGTTTTATTGAGAAGCATTTCATTTTTAAGATCTTCCTGGGCATGGACTCTCAGTATCCTGAGATAAAAAAAGATATCAAATGAAAATTATATAAAGAATAATGCCTGTACCAGGTGATATCTATTACTCTACTAATAAATCAGATGTATTTTAATTCTATTACAAATGAAAGTCATGTAGTATATTAAGTGAGAACTTACAATATCATCACATATCTTAAAAAGTAAAAATATTGATTTTTAGGTACTAGAAAATACCATACAGGTGAAAAAAATGAACTCATTTAAAAATTCACAAACATAATTATACATCAAGGAATACTTAATGATGAATTGAAGTCATAAAACTTTATTAGAAATAAATTATAGGAATTGGTAATAGTAGTACAAACAATATATGAAATGATTAATTTTCTAATTATTTTTCTCAACTGTGTTTAACAATCACAGTAATATATAAAAATACACACAAAGAATAGAAATATATTGATGCATATTTGGACATAACGCAAGCTAAATCGCATACCCTTGCAAAGTAACTACCTATGATCACAGCCTGATAAAAAATGTAATTCACTGAAAGACAAATCATTTCAATTCAATCCAACAAATGTTTTGTCTGCTATGTATAAAACATCCTAATGGAAGACAAATTAGGAGGAAAAATAATTTCATTACTTTCCTCAAATCTAAAAGGCAATTTAAACATATTTGCAAATAATTTTAATGGTAGTTTAAATACAATGCTTCACAAACTGTTTGTAAGTATATAGAACAGGTAAAAAATGTGACTTAAGAGATGTGAGGAAGAGTTTACTTATCACTGGGTGTCAGGAAAATGTAATGTTTAATACAAAGCATGATCTTCAAGCAAGGTTAAGATTTTAAGGTATCATTACATTTGTTTAAAGAATTGGAGCAAGGGAGGCAAAGAGAACATTTTTTCAAGTTTGAGTAGATGGGGTGAGAAAAAGCATAGATGATAAAATGAGTAACATGAGGTTGAGAAAACAGAGTCATCTCATATTCCTGAGACACAGAGCATGTGAATATCCATACATAGGGTGAAATAAGTTTAGACAGGTAAGATGAAATCTGCTTATGAAGGGTTTAGAACAGCAGGCTGAAGTAACTATATTTTGCTATATAAAGAAAGAATTTGACAATATATGTACTGATACTGTGCTCCTGTAATAATATTATTAAAGAATATGTGTACACACAAACACAGGTGTATATACACATATGTATATATACATACATATATATATATATATATATGTCAATACAGAGAAAAAGAGAAAGAGGAATTTTATGATAAAATCAGTAGAATTCAAGGTATAGTAATTTTTTTAAAAAAATTTGGCCAAATGCCATGTGTTCAATATTCCAATATGGAATATTTCAAACTAGCTAATAGTTTTCTCCTTGTTAAAAAAAAAATTTCCTTGTTCATCACAGTCCAATCAATCTCCCATCTTTGTAATATAAATATTTTAAATATTTTCCAGTGATTCTATGTGTTTCTGAGTTTTGAAATATCAGTCTCCAAAGATTTAAAGTTGTAAATCATCCAGAGATTAATGAGGAGGTCATAGGTCAATTAGATACCTTGGCCAATTTAGATTTGGGCAGAAGAATCTGCATAAAAGATACTATCAGAGAGGCAAATGACCACAAAAGGAAATCACTTTTTATGAATTCTGAAAAACTGAAAACAAATGGACACCTTATTGACTGCATTCCTATTTATATAATACTAAAGATGTAAATTTAGGCTGCAAATATGCTCATAAAGTCTCCATGGAGGATTTATGTAGACATGTAGTGAATGGGGAATTGGCTTCAAAACAGTAAGACCTTGATTTCAGGCCTGCCTCTGACATATACTGGTGATCTGACCCTCGCAAAGGTCACTTAACTTATTCATGCCCTAGATAACTGCCAATGTTTATAAATCACAAAGAAAGCAGGTAAGTTTTGGCATGTATCATTAAAGGATAATCACATTTATGAGAACACAGAGAGCTAATAGTGTCAAAATATATAAGCTAACAGTATTCTAATGTGATGATCATCTAATTCTGGGAAGGAAGGAAGGAAGGAAGGAAAGAAGGAAGGGAGGAAGGAAGGAAGGAAGGAAGGAAGGAAGGAAGGAAGGAAGGAAGGAAGGAAGGAAGGAAGGAAGGAAGGAAGGAAAGGAAAGGAAATGAATGGAAAGAAAGAAGAGAAAGTAAAAAAAGAAATTTGCTAGATTATGATTCAATCTGCTCTGAGAAATTTTTCCCCATAACTTATCAATATTTTAAAAATTAATCAGATTTACAATATAGAATTTAATAGTGTGATATAGTGAATACATCAGTTTGATCATTTTTTTTTTCCAGGAGAGAGGTTTGTGGAGGGGAAATGCTATAAAATGTAAACCAACCACTCAGGGAACAAAAGATCACAAAGACAAGCAACTTCAAATTATTTCTGAAATCAAAGAGAGAAAGTTTTCATTAGCTTATGTGAATTTGGAGATTTATCTCAGTAGTGCCTGACAAAAGGAAAATGTCCAAGCAAATGTCTTCTGTTTAATCCCACTAACTCTGAATGTCATGTGAGAATTCCATCCACGTAACAAATATAAATTCATGCAATATAAAATTGACACTTCTTTCTTTAGAAATTTCAAATCATTGCTGAACAGAATTTCAGAGAAACGTTATTGCAAGCTTGAATGGCTTGGAATATGTTCATATATTTAGAGTACTTTCATTTTGCAATTGCACTTTTCTATGTGGGCAATTTTTCCCCCAAAGAATTTACACATGGTATCTTTCTCATTTTAAGAGAGTGGAACACAAGTGTGCCAGCTCTGAGCAAATTTATGATACTGGGAAAGTATTATAATCTATTTGACTCTAAATGGAGTAGGCCAAGACTATTTAATGTTCCTTGAAGAACTTCCAACTAAGTCATTTCATTTTTATATGTCATCTCAGGCTATTTAAAGACCCTGCAGGAAATTATTTTGTAGTGGAAAAAGAAGATGTGAGCAAGCCAAGGCATTATAAAAGTAAATAACAAAATGAGACTCCTTAAAAAATATAGTCAGGGAGAATACAGAAATAAAAAGGAAATGGAAAAAAAAATGTGCAAAAGAAAAAAGCCCCACAAGTTATGTCATGCCAAACAAAACGGAGTATTACCTTAAAAACACTGATGTTACCACAACTCAAATAATTAAAAAAATAATTATGTACCTTGTATATGTGAAGTAGTAAGCTAGGTACAGGTAGTCCAAACAGATACTATCACCTATACTATTATTGCTATTCTTACTCCTATTACTCTATTACCTCCACTGGTAATCAAATCTCTACCAGATCTCCTATTCCTACTAATATTTTTTTTATAATAAAATGGTTGATGCAACAATGAAATTACAAGGCCATAATCAACATCTCTAAAATAAAATCTTTTCTGTACTTTACTAAAGGGTTGGCTATATTATTGTAATTAAAAAATATAGGGGGAATTTGTAGATAATACACACTAAGGCAAGAAAGAGAAAATTATGTTAAAACTATCCTAAGAATTCAAGTATCTCACTATCTCTTGAGAATATTAATGTTAAGCCTGCATTAATCTATTCTGAGATTCAAGACAATATATGATTCCTTACATAAATCAGATATAGTTTCTAAAATGTGTCTCAGTTAGGAGAAGAGATTTGGTAAGAGAGGCAGTGTTTCATGTATTTTGGCTATTTTATGTTAAGATCTGAAGAGGACACTGGTGTTTTAAGTTTGAACCTGTTCGACATAGTTCTACAATTTCTACATGTTTACACATTGGATTTTTCTGATTGCTACTTCACTTCTTTTTATCTCGGATATTTTCCCTTGAAAAATGCTTAGAATCTTAATATTAATGATTATATCTAATTTATCTTTGCGTCATCTCCAAATACTAGTCAATACACTCCATGTATTCTGCCTTTTGTAAATGTCTGTTGAATGAATGAATCTAAATTAAGGGCTGTTAGATTTTTTTGTTTCATTGACCCTTTAGGGATTCTGGTGAAAGCTAAGCACAGTGGATAGGGTACTAGACTTAGAGTTAGACAGACTTGATTTAAAATCCTGCCCCAGACACTTACCAGTTGTGTGATGCTAGGAAAGTGACATAAACTCATCTTGTCTCCATTTTCTCATCTGTAAAATGGAGACAAGAGGTTTACATCCACACGTTCTCATAAGAATAAAATGAAATAACATTCAAATAACATTTAAAAATATTTTGCAAACCTTAAAGAGCTGTGCTATTATTAACCTATTAACCTAGAGCCTGGAATGCTCTACCATAGACTGGGCACACATAGTCCATGTGAACATTTGAAGTGGTTACTCCAAATTTGCACATCCTACGTTTCCTTTGTGCTGTCTCAATTCTGCTTTGCTCACAGAGAACAGCACCTTTTCTGATGTGGGTATGCCATGATGAGTGGCCCTGTGCCAGTATTTCCCATATCACACAGTCAAATCCAAAGTTCTTGTGAGAGACCTTGACAGTGTCCTTGTATCGTTTCTTCTGATCATCATGTGATCTCCTGCTCCATGTGAGTTCTCTATAAAATTGTCTTTTTGGCAAGTGTACATTTGCATTTCAACAACATGGCCAGCCCATTGGAGTTTTGCTTTCTGAAGCATAGTTTGAATGCTTGACAGTTCAGTTCAAGCAAGGACTTCAGTGTCTGGTACCTTATCCTACCAGGTGATCCTCAGAATCTTCCTAAAACAATTTAAATGGAAATACTTCAGTTTCCTGGTGTGGTGCCGGTAGACTGTCCATGTTTCAGAAGCATACAACAATGAGGTCAGTACAATGGCTTTGTAGACCTTTGGTTTGGTAGTGAGTCCAATACCTCTTCTCTCCCAAACTTTTCTTCACAGCTTCCCAAACAATGAGCTAGCTCTGGCAATGCAGGCATCAACCTTATTGTCAATGTGTACATCCCTGGAAAGTATGCTACCAATGTAAGTGAACTTATCCACAGCATTCAAAACTTCTCCATTTGTTATAACTAAAGGTTCTACATAAGGATGGTGTGGTGCTGGCTGATGGAGCACCTGTGTTTTCTTGGTATTAATTATGAGGCCAAAATTTACACAGGCAGTAGAGAACTGATCCATACTTTGTTGCATCTCAATTTCAGAGGGTACACTAAGTGCACAATCATTTGCAAACAGAAAATCATGCACCAATACTCTCTCCACTTTGGTCTTGGTTTGCAGCCCTTACAAATTGAAGGACTTACCATCAGTACAGTAGTTGACCTTGATGCTGTGTTCATCCTATTTGAAAGCATTTGACAACGAACATCATTCTAAAAAGCATAGAAGCAAGCACACAGCCCTGTTTCACTCTACTGGTGACTGGGAAGGCATGAGAGCATTGTCCACTCTCCAGAACCTGGGCAAACATGCCATCATGAAATTGATGTACAGTATTGATGAACTTCCCTGGGTAACCAAATTTTGACATAATTTTCTATAAGCCATCACCACTAACAGTGTCAAAGGCCTTGGTCAGCTCTACAAACATTGCATACATACCTCTGTTCTTCTCCTGGCATTTCTAGTGGAGTTGTTGGGTGTTAAATATCATATCAAGTGTTCCTTGGGTCTTTCTGAAGCCACACTGGCTCTCAGGTATATTCCCATCTTCCAGGTGAAGGATCAGCCTATTAAGGATTACTCTAGCAAGGATTTTGCCAGCAGTGATGAAGAGAGCGATCCCTCTGTGATTGTCACAGGACAATCTATTCCTTTTACCTTTATAGAGAAGGACAACGAAGACATTCTTGGACTCCTGGAGGATAACCTCTTCTTGCCATATAACCTGGAAAATTTCGGTCAGCTTTTGTATGAGTAATGTTCCCTCTATCTTGTAAATTTCAGTTGGAATAGAATCAGCACTAGGTGCTTTGCCACATGAAAGGAGCCTAATGACCCTCAAAACCTCTTCTTCAGTTAGAAGTTCAGCTAAGGATGGATTGACTTCAAACTGAGGTAAATGGTCAATGGCTTCAGCATTGAATAATGATGGTCTATTGAGAAGACTATGGAAGTATTCAGCCCATCTCTCTAGGATCATGTCCTTATCAATAATCAATGTGGTTCTATCAATACTGAGTAGTTGTGATGTACCACAGGTTTTTGGTCCATAAATAGCTTTCAGGGAATCATAAAAGTACTTTGGATTGTTACTATCACCATAAAACTGAATTTCATCTGCCTTCTTACTGAGACAAGAATCCTGCATCTCTCTAAGCTTTGCTTGTATTTTGATTTTGATGGAATTAAATGTTGCCTGCTTAGAGGTGGATGAACTATCCTACCAGCAAATCCTATGAAGTTCTCATTTTTTGTTTAGCAGCTTCTGAATTTCCCCATCATTTTCATCAAACCAATCTTGGTGTTTGTGAGTGTTCTGACACAGATAAGCAAATACAGTGCTGTACACCAAATCTCTGAAAGCTATCCACTCCTTGGTACTTTGGATGGTGAAAAAGTGATAATGAAAAAGATAAATCTCCTTGGGAGAGATGAATAAATAGCTAGATGATTCAAAGGCAGAATAGATTGACAAGAAAAGAATAGCTTACTCCCCTCTTGAAAGTAGCAGTAGGTTTTGGAAGAATACATGGCATTCCAACTAATGAACTATATAAAATGCATCAGGGAAAGAGGCTTAATTTTAGACTGAACAGGGAGGTAGGAGCTGCCCCTGCAGATCATTCTGAAACATTTTATCCAGATTCATCACACCATGGGAGGTGGAAGGGCAGGGATTAGCCAGGCCCCAGCTCATATTAAAGATTGTCTACCTCCAGCCAGAATGACGACCCTGAGGCTGCAAACTGGAAAGAGTAAACAACAACGGTGAATGAGGCTATGACGGTGGATTCATGGACTTCAGAAGCATATTTGACGCTCACTGCTTCTGATTATTGTCTCATTTTTTATTTTTTGGCTTTTTATCTGTTCACCTTGTTTGCCATATTTGTTTTCTGCAGGGTTAATATTCTCCACCTGCAGATGCCCGATTGCTTCAGCCTGATGTCACCCCGTGTCTATGACTGTGAAGTGTCACCTCTGGAACTGGCATCAACCAAGCTCGAGATGCTGCCAGTTAAAGAACTGACCCCTCAAATGGGACCTCTTAGGGCAGGGATAATTCTAAATCCAATCTCAGTAGGAAGTAGCTATGTAATAAGAGACCTTCACCCCTTACCCCAAGAATTTGGGCCCCATTTGTTCATGGCAGGAATGGTTGGGTACTTTTGATCAAACCTCACCCCAAGATATTGTTTTATGTACTTATTTTGTGTGATCCTTGTTATATTGTTGTAAAGTTCTGTTGACACCAGTTGTCTAAGATATGTTTTATATGTTAATTTTCTGTTATCCCTGTGATACTTCTATTGATACCAGTTGCCCCACTGAACCTGACCTGTGTAATGAATAAGAAAGATCTTGGGGCCACATGTAATTATAATTTTAAAAAGGGAGCTCTTTCTCATTTATTAATAGGCCCATGTGACCTGCCTGGGTCACATGAGTCTGAGTCACATGGGGCCTGTGGTAGAAGGAGTTTGCTGAATGGATGGAACATGAAGGGTGAAACAGGAAGAAGCCAAGCTAGACCACAGCTGAGAGGGAGTTAGTCTTGAGATCAGTCAGAGCTAGGAAGGATGCAGGTTGCTGGGTAGTGTGAGTGAAAGAGCTTGTTTGTGATTTTGTTTAAGGGGACTGGTTTGTGGGAAGCCTGGCAGGGGGAAGGCTTGGGGTTGGTGTTGTTCTCTGCATTGTTATTGTGTATAGATTTTTTGTTGCTATGATGGATTTGGTGTTCTAATGTCTGAATAAATGTTTTGGTACTGCCTTGAATTTGGAAAGTCTGTGGTATTTCATGATTCAGAACTGCATTGGGATATTTATTGCCGTGGTAGGTGCCATGAATATTGCATTGGTGCTACGTGCGTGGAAAAATTCATATGAGATTTAAAGGAATGGGACAATCTTATGATCAAACAATAGATACAGGGAACTATGGGGAGGAAGTGGATAATTTTGATTATATGAAATTGAAAAGGTTTTACATAAACCAAACCAATGCAGTCAAACTTGGAAGGAAATGAGGAAATGAATGCGAGATAATTTTACAGAAAATTTTTCTGATAAAGCTCTCATTTTTCACATATACAGGGGAGTGAGCCAAATTTATCAAAATAATATTCATTCTCCAATTGAATTGCTCTGAAATGTTCTAAATCAATAATGCTTAAAGATATGCAAATTAAAGTAAACTCTGAGGTACCATCTCACTCCAATCAAATTGGATAAGATAATGGAAAAGGAAAATGGTTGAGTGGAGGAAGAAAATAAAATGGGGTATTAATACATTGCTCATGAATTTATGAACCAGGCCATCCATCTGGAGAACAATTTGGAATTATGGCCAAAGCACTATAAAACCATATACCCTTTGATCCAATCGTACTGCCACTATGTCTGCATCCCAAAAAGATCAAAGAAAAAGGAATAAAAAACATATATGTTTAAAGATGGTTAGAGCAGTTTATTTTACGGTGTCAATGAATTAGAAATTGAAAGAATGCCCATTGATTAGGGGAACAATTGAAGAAGTCGTGGTATATGATTGTGATGGAGTTGCATTGTTCTATAAGAAGTAACAAAGAGGATGTTATGAGATAAAACCTGGGAAGACTTAAGAACTGATGCAAAGTGAAGTGACTAAAACCAAAAGAACATTGTATATAGCAATGTTTAACATTGTACAACAATAATATTTAAGTAATTGACTGTGAAATATTTAGCTATTTTGACCAGTACAGTGAAACAAGACAATTACATTATGAAAAATAACTATCTATCTTCATAGAGAGAACTGATGTCTCAGTTCTATATAAAATGGACTATTACCTCAAAATATTGCTGTTAGTACAACAATTCAAATCACAAAACAACACATTAAGGACCTGGTATGTATGAAGCACTAGGATAGCAAAAGACCATGAGAAAACAAGAAATATTAAAAGCAAAGTCTAAGAATGGAATAAAAAGAAGAGAACATGGTATAGAAAGAAAGCTTCAGAAAAAACTTTGGAATAATTATATGAATTGATATGAGCAAAGTGAAATGAGCAGAACCAGGAGAATGATTTGTACTATAATATATAGTTTCAAAATGAAAAATTCTGAAAGATTGAAAAACTCTGATCAACACAGTAATCAACCATGATTCTAGAGATTCAGTGATGAAAAATGCTGTTCATCTCATGACAGAGAAGTGATGGACTAATATGCAGAATGAGAGAAACATTTTTGGACATCTTACAACCTTCAGATGACTTCTGCGACTCCTCATTCATCTGTGTCTCACATGAAGAGATGATTTTTCTCCTTTCTAAGTCAAGATTTTCTATATGCACAAGTCATCCCATTCTAACCTATGTTTTTAAATATCCAGGTGATTATCTCATCTATCATCCACCTCTATCACTACTGTTTAATTTCTCCTTGTCTCCTGGCTATTTCTCTATTGCCTAAAATATGTCCTCATCTTCAAAAAATCTTCTCTCGATCTATCTATTCCTTCTGCCTATACCATTTGCCCTCTCTCTTTTTTGGTGAATCTCCTCAAGAAAGTCATCTATAACAGGTATATTCAATTATTTTCTTCTCTCTCTATTCTTAACTCTGCAGTTTGACTTCTGACTTTATCATTTAAATGAAAATTATCTCTGTAAATTCATCAGTCATATCTTAATTTTCAAATTGAGCAGACTTTTCTCAGTACTCAACCTTCTTCACCTCTCTATAGTCTTGCTGGTCACCCTTTTCCTTGTGATTCTCTCATTTTTCTGTATTTTGATCACACAGCTCTCTCATGGTTCTTTTTCTACCTTTCTGACTACTTCTTATTAGTCTCCTTTGCTGAATCATCATCCAGGTTATGTTATTAAAAAGGATGTCCCTGAAAGCTCCTGGCCTGGGTGCTCTTTTCTTCTTGCTCTATTACTGTTTCACTCGGTGATATATCTCATGGGTGAAGATTCTCAGATCTGCTTCTATATCCCTAACCTCTCTTGACTTCTCACATCTCCAGGAGTTTACTAAATACCTTGATATGAACTTTCCACAGACATATTAAATTCAAGTTGTCCTAAACTAGCTCATTAACTTTTCCTTCACTTACCCTCTTTTCTTCCTTTCATTTTATTGTTAATGATTCTAACATCATCCTCCTCACCCAGTCTCAAAACAAAAGAATAATTATCGTGACATCACTCTCTCTCACCTTGTGACCTGTATCCAGTCTTCTGTCAAAACTGATCATTGTACCTCCTTCTTAATATCTCTTACATATGGCTTCTTTCTTTCCTCTTACATTTCCACAAACCTGATGCACATCTTCATCATTTCACTCCTGCATGAATGTACTAGCTTTCTGTTTGTTCCCTCTGCCACAAGTCTTTGCACACTCCTGTCCATTTTCTACTCAGCTGTCAAATTAATCTTTCTGAATTCCAGGTCTAAACATTTAACTTCTCATTCATCTTTTACTCAATCAACTTTCACTCAATTCAGTCAACTCCAGTTACTTCCTATTAGCTCCAAAATGAAATGTAAAATCCACTCTTTGGAATTTAAAGCTCTCAATAACACAGTTCTCTTACACGATATGTATTCACCCCCATGTCCTTTTTTTTTTTTTTTTAATTCATTGTCAGTAGTTTAGTTCATCACTCCCGATTTAATGTATTTTTACTGGCTATTCTGCATTCTTGGAACTCTCTCCCTCTTAATCCTCAGCTCCTGAATTTCCTTGGCTCCATAAATTTTCAAAGTCTCACCTTCTTCCGAGGGCCACCACCTATTCAATTTTCCACAATTTACCACATTATCCCTCAATTTATCCTGTATACATCTAGTTGTACATACTTATTTGCATGTTTTCTCCACCATTTGACTGTGAGCTCCTTGATATCAAATTTTTTCTTCAGTGAATGACAGTACCTGACACATTGCAGATATATAATAAATATTAATTGGTCATCTGATTGTCATATTACTCTCAACTTATAAGAGGGTGCAAGGAATTATAGATTCCACACCTCTCATTTTAGGGATGAAGAAACCAAAGCCTAGTTTGCTTAAGCAAGAAGCTACAGAAGTAAGTAATAGTTGTGATTTATTCTCCAGTCCTTTGATTCCTAATCCATATCACCTCGTAATAACTGCAAGAATGAGCAAAATGACCACTGACATGTGTAACTCAAAGCTTTGTTCATACTATCAATTACAAAATACTTCCATCTTTGGATATAGTTTTAATGAAACATCACCTTCAAATTGATGATTTGAGTAAACATATGGTTTATTTGTCCCTTTATTATCAGCAGCATTTGTTTTATTGATACCACAGAGTCGATAGGAATCTGCAATGGCCCACTGATTTCCCATCATAATGTCCCAATCTCATTTCTGATTCACCATTTGCAGGATATGAATCCTGTGGTCTAGGCACGAAAAAAGACCACACGAATCCTGGCAGTCACAATCAGGGAAAGTTTGAATTTAGTTCTATTAAGAAAACAAAGAACATCTCATCAAAAATATATGCAAGACATTTATTTGAGGATTTCAATATTTGGCATAGGGTCAAGGGAAACATGTGGCTAAGGGATTGGCTATACTTTATACTCTTATTTTATTCTATTGTTTCTCCCTTTCCAGGGAAATAAATTTTATTCCAATAACAGTTCAATTTAAAAACTAACTGGAGTTTTTAAAAAACATTTATTTTATGAGAGAAAGAAGATGCTAATAAAAATGCTAGTTCTCACTTCAAGATGGGCTTTCTGAAATCTTTTCTTGGCTTTATAAAGTACCAAAAATATAAGAAAAGTTCTTCCCATGGAGTAGGACTTGGGATGTTTTAGGAAGATGAAGTTTAAAGATTTCTGACTAAGTTTAAATCCAACTCTTTATAAGAGGTCTTCTTTCCTTGACCTTTAATATTGTGAATATAATAAAATCTGACCTCTGAAGTTACCTCCACTTTACTCTGTTTATATAATATATCTTCATAGGTGTTTATAAGGTGCTTCCCCTTTTAGAGCATGATCTACTTAAAAGGTAGGGACCAGGTTTTGTCATTCTTTTGTCTTTAGTGTTTAGCATAATGCCTAGCATATAGTAAGCCTTTATTAAATGCTTATTAATTTGACTTGATTTCTCATGAATAGGAAAAGTATATTCACATTAACATCAAATTGTAGAATAGCATCAAATTTTATAATAGTGATAGGTGGCAGGTTGGGGGATATTATGCACATGCCCATCCTCTTGCTCATTCTCTTTCCTTGCCCCCATTTGGGAAGGGTCAAAGCTGGCTAAGAATAGAAAGTTGTACTGGTGATGCTGACATTTTCTAAACTAGACTGTCAAAATTCAGATGGGTCAATTTTCACTGATAATTACTTCCAAACTAGTTCTGATTTCACCATTCATTCATTTGTAGGTTGAGACAGTTTTTAATAGTTTAGCAGCTCTTGCCAATCCCTTGGTGAAATTATCAGATGGGCAAATATTTGTATACACTTCTGTATTACTTTATGAATCCTTTCCTCATCTATTTAACTATAAAATTCAGCACAGTGAAGTGAGCATAGTGTAAGTACCCTGGAGTTGAAGTTAGAAATATTGAGTTCATACTCTAAAATTTGTTTCTTATTGATTATGTATCCTTGAGTAAGTAACTTCCTTTCTCTCAGCCCTATTTCTTCATATTGTCTAAGAGGAAATTCAACTGGAAGACTTTAAAATTTATATCCTCAATCTTCTGATGAAAAATTTACTCCAGTGTGGGAATGAACTTTAACACTCCCATTTTCACATTGAAATAAGTATGTGGTAGACAGTAATGTGCTCTAATTGGCAGAAGAGGGAGGAAGACAGTTTTGAGTAAGTGGCTCTCTTAATTTTGGACAAATACCTTCCTTTCTCAAAGCTTTTTCCTTCTCAATAAACATCACTTGAATGAAAGAACAAAATGCATGAAATCAGCATTGACGTTTCATTCCATCCACTAACTCCCCCCAAAAAAAGGAAAATAACTCTGTTACTTAGTGACATAAGAAATTAAAAGAGTCAACAATAATAATAATAAACATAATAAATAATAAACATAATACATTTCATGAATATTTGAAATTAAGAATTATTAATATAAAAATTCAAGGTCTCTTTTTAACATCTATTTTTATCTGTCTATAATCTGTCTATTCTGTGTCTATTTTGAAGTCATAAAAAGCAGTGCAGGCACACTGATATAATCCAAAGCAAGTAGAGATTTCTGATTTCCTCCTTGTCTAGTCTATTCCATTAAGTTTTGTTTTTTTTAACTTCAAAGCAATTTTGAGTGATTTTGATGACTATGGATTTGTAAGTTTTTGAAGTTTAGGAATTGCATAATCCTTTTTTTAACTTAGCCTTTCTATTCATCATTTTCCTGGATATTTAAGACATTTTGATTTTTTTATTATTTTATTATTATTCTATCAAATTATATGAGGCTTTTCATGTTCAGTATGGTAATTTAATTTGTACAGCATGAAATGTGAACATTAACAGATTAATCTGTACAAGTATTTTGTATGCTTTGGTGGATCACTCCTCAGATATTTAATGCATTTTTTAGTTATATGAATGTAATTTTCCTGATACTGATATTTTTGGTTTTGTTTTTATTACATAAAAATATAATTTATCTTTGATTATTTATTTTGTTGCCCACAATGTTTCTGAAGATATTGCTTTACTCAATTAGCATCTTTGGTGTTCCCATAAGATTAGTATTGTCATCAAGTACAGATAGTTTTATCTCTGTTTTACCTGTCTACATGCTTTTTAATTGCTCTATCTTATGCTATATCCAATTGCTAGCATTTCTAGAATCATATAAAATAATAATTTAGATACTAGGAATTCTTACTTTAATTTTATATTTATTTGAAGGATATAAAGTAGCCCCAATGAATATGCTACTTGTTTAGGTTTTAGATAAATTCTTTTTTATTACATTAAAGTTATCTGTCTCTGCCTATACTATAAAGACTTTTAGAATAATTGAGTGTTGTATATTGTCAAAAGTTTTTTTTTATTTATTAACGTAATTATATGACTGTACTTTTTATTTTAATTAGATTATTTTTATTGATTTCCTAATGTTGAGGCACCCCTGCAAATCTGGAATAAATTTAAATAGGTTATAATGAATCTTTTATTGTATAAATCACTATAATACATTTGATAGTATTTAAAATTTTACATTGAATTTAATTTTAAAATACAAATTAAATTACAATTATATTTTAATCAACTTTCCTTAAGGATATGGACAAATGGCATTCTTTCTGTGTTTTATTCTTCCATAGTTTAAATATCAGTACCATATTTTTCTCATAAAAGAAAACAAGTAAGTTTCAATCCCTAGTTTTGAAAATAAACTTTGAGGTATGATTAATTTTTAAACAGATTGATATAACTATCCTGTGAATCTAACAGAACCATCAGTTTTGTTTCCTCTGTTAATTCATTTATAGCTAGTGCAATTTCACTTTCTGAAATTGGCTAATTTAAGATTTCTATCTGGTCTTCTGGTAGATTAGGTATTGTGTATATTAATATATACCACTATTTATTTTGTATTTTTAATCACTTTAATATAACTATGCACATGGTCTGATTACTATTTTTTTTAAATTTCTTCTGGTTTTGTTGTGACCTTAACATTCTCATGAGCTCCTTATAATTTCATTTTTCACACACTTATTTTTAATCATATTAGGGAAAAGTTTCTTGCTTTTAATAGTCTTTTGTAATGGTAATTTAAATGGGGAGATCTTTCATATTCATTAATAGGCCCATGTGACCTGTCTGGGTCACATGCTTGTGGTCCCAGAACCAATGACTATTTTAATTGCATTATATTTCATAAATGATGTGTTTTCTACTTCTGTCTATGTTTGTGTGTGTGTGTGTGTGTGTGTGTGTTATACATCTGAGCTCTAACAAATGATCATATTTGGTAAAAGTATCATGTCATATGGAGAATGCATATATTCTTTAAGTTCCACTTAAAAGCTGCCATAAGAGTCTTGTCTCTAGTTTTTTCCAGAAATGGGTTCAGTTCTATATATCTCCTTTTGTTTGCCATTCTGTTAGAATACTTTCCCTTTTACCTTTCTATTAGCATTATCCAAAATGGAGAGCACCAATGACATCCCTCTCTTGTATTATTATGTATGTTTTCTTGTCTTTCAGTTAATATTTTCTTTATGAGTTTAGATATTAAGACACTTAGTGCATATAATTCTATTACTGATATTGGTTCTTTATTTATGGTTCCTTTCAGTACAATGGGGTTTCCTTATTTTTCTCTTTTTTTTTTTCCTGAAAGCTTATTTTTACTTTTTCAGCATGATTATAACTTCTATTTTTCTCAGTTTACTTTATGGACAATAATTTTTCCTTACTTCCTCAGTTTTTTTCTTTTTGCATGTTTGTTTTGTATTTTTTCCTTTTACACAACATATTGTAGTTTTGTTTTCTTATCCAATGTTTCTTTCTTTTTCAGTTTGTTATATTGTTTAACCCATTCACATTTAAAGTTATGGGAGTCACATTTATATATTCCTACTTTTGCCTCCATTATAATTTTTAACAAGTCCTGACATTTTCCTCTCCACCTATACACACGTCATGATAGCTCTTTATTTATTTTAGCTGAATCTATTTTAAAATAGCACTATTTGCACTGGATTCCCATTAACTTCTCATTTGTAATCCCCCTTTCCTTTAGAGTTTTATTTATTAATCATTTTTCTTTCCCATTTATCTATTCTAGTCCTATTTAATTTTTTGCCCTTTTTAATTCCCTTTATATTAGTTAAATAGATTTACACTTCTCTCCTTCAAGTAGTTCATTTAATTTATGTTATTATTACTATTTAATTTTGTGCCTCTTTCCAGAGAGTATTTCTCAATGCTCACACTCTTCATTTCTCTCTACACTAGACTCTATTTTGGCTAACTCCCATAATTATACACCTCTTCCTGTATTCTCTGCATTCCTGATGGAGTTAAAACTTCTGAAGTTTACATTCTTGTCTTGAGGAGCTTGCCCCATGGATTCCCCTTTTTCATTACACTTCAGCCCCAGAAAATATAAACACTAAATAATGCAAAATACCAAAGGTGACAGTGAAGGTATTGCCCAATGGCAAGAATGCCCCCCCCATGTTTCTGATTATGCTGCCCACCAGTATCCTACCTAGACCTTACCCTTGGTTGCCTACCTTCCTTATTTGCTTTACAACTTTTTTCTCTGATTTCATGTCTTCCCACTACCCAGGTGACAGTTGCTTTTAGGAATTTCAAATTCCTTTACTCCAAGGCAAAATTAATTACTTTTTCAAGTACTGAATCACCAAAGAAAACAGCCAGTATATGATACCTATCTTCCTTTATAAAACATCTCCTTTGATCCATATGAACATTTATCAATAGAACCCCCTCCATTCTTCCATTTGTCAAAACATTGGCTCCCTCTTCAGTCTTTTCACCTGCCTCCTCATTTACACTCCTGCAGGATCTTCTCAAGAGATGACAAATATTACATTCTCTTCCTTACTAGTCCTCATTTTGACCCATTTACATAACATATTCCTCTCTATTGTTTTCCTCTTCTTTCCTCTTCTATACACCCTCACATTGTGTAAAGTAGTCCTATGAAAAAATTTGCTGTGCCTGTAAGCAAAACTCAATGTTTTTTCTGTATTGTTTCCACCAATACTTCCATTTAACTTCTACCTTCAGCCTTGTCTTATCTTAAACCTCTAGAAAGAGGTCCTTTACTAGTTTATCTGTTGTCACTCTATTGATTTTGCTCTATTTTTAGGAGGTGCGTTCATTTGCTCTCCTCCCTGTGCTCTATTTCTATTTCATCAGATTTGTGAAAAGCAAATAATTTATTCAGATCTTTTTTTCCTTTTTAAAGACATCTTTAACACTTGTATTACTGAATGCTAATCATTTCTTCATTTATATTTAAGCTCAGATTTTTAGGGTGGCACCTCAGACTGTATAACAAGCCTCATTACTCTTCAGAGAACGTTATTTCATCCCATATGGCATCTACTGATGGTGCAAAGTAGTCCTTTGATTTTTGAGTTTCCTTTGGATTTGAAACTTTTTCTTTTGGTCACTTACAGAATTTGTTGTTTCTCAATTGAATTGTTTTATTTAACTTCTATGGATCTTGATGGATTTTTACCTTGGATTTTGTTTGTCTTTTTCTGAAACCAATCTATACATTCTTTGAATTTGGTATTTCCATTTTTGTGTTCAGAATTTCTATATAGATTTCTTGTTTTATTTGTTTAACTATAGTGCTCAATACTTTTGACTTATTTCTTTCTTTTGAAATGCCTATATCCTTTAAGTTGGGGTGTATATGTCTAAGGAGGATCAACACTTCTCATGAAAGTACTTGCTGAGATCTTTTGGGGCTACTCACTTAGCTTTGTTGTCTACCAGTCATCTAAGTCTCACCTGTTACTAAGCTGTAGCATGTGTGTGGAGGACACATCATGGTGAAACCATCTTGACAGATCGGTTAAACAAAGTTGAGGGTAGCCAACAGTCCTCAAAACCATCAGTGGATTAGGAGGTTCCCTACTCAATTATGTGAAACTTCTTCTGGCCAGATGGGTAGACAAGAACAGTTTTGTTCTGACAGCATTAAGGTGGCTGAAGTAGGCACTATGGAATACTCAGAACTTGGTCAGAAACAGAAGTTGCCAACATTATTCATTTTACCTTGGTTCATCACCAGTCACCTTGACTTCTGGCTGTCATTGGATGTCAATGTCTCTGAAGAGAGAATGAGGCTGTTGACACTGTACAACTCTGCCTCCTTTAGATCAAATTCATGTGCAAGTCAATGAATCACTCATCACTTACTCATTCATCCACCTTGAAGTCCTGTGGCAGCAGTGAAAGACAAAGTAATAGATATGGATCCACTAAAAGCTGCAGCCACAATCCTGCACACAGGCATCCCAGGGCACCAGGTCCTTTTCTTGCCATACTGAAGCAGTAGTGAAATTCAGCAGCCACCTGGTTTTCTAAGTAGCCATATTGGTCTGATCATACAAGGCTCAATCTCTTGTAGGCTGACTCCAACATTGTGATGTCACTGATATTTAAAATGAAGGAAAAACAGTAAGCATTAGGTTGTCTTCTATATATCCTGTCTTTAAGACTAGTGTGTTTTGTGTGAAGAGAGTAAATTTTCTTTTAATGTTATTGCTGTTTGCTTTTGTTTTGCTACATTATCCATTATTTCTGTGTATTTACATTCCCAATCCATTAACCTCTCTTTTGTTTCTTTACTAAGATTTGCCCATCATAAATTTATACTTCTCTATCCTACCAATTATTTGTACTGTGCAGGTCATGATATCTGCTCTTATAATTTTAATTTCTCTATTAAATAAATCAGCAACAGTTTGTTGTGGTTTCATGTTCTTCTCAAATTCCACAAGATCCTCTCATTATTGAATGATTTTCTTTTATTTTGAAACATTTATTCATAGAAGGCTGATATCCTTTATTAACCCTAGACACTATATTTCCTTCTGCTGTTAATGTTTTCGCTGTTTATGTATCATCTTATTTTCAAGATCTTTGAGTTTTCTTCTTCCTGATATCTTTGTTAATTTCAGCCATTTCCCTTCCCAGGCCCTAATTTCCCCCTATTTCTCACTTTCTGACTCCCTCCCTTTTGACATTTCTTTTTTCCTTCAGGGTTGAATTTAAAACATCTCAGTCTCCTCCTACACTGGGCAATTCCTGGTTCACTGGCCTAGGTTTTTCAATTGAGTGACTAACTGGGTTGTGGGTTCTTCCCTTCAGGGTTAGTAGATTACCATGTAATTTACCCCTTATAAGACTCCCCTGCCACAAACACACAAACTCACACACACACATACACACAGACACACACAGAGAATGTACTATCTAGTTCCCTCTCTTTTATGGTTCCTTGAACTGGAAGTTCAGAGCACCCCCACACTGGTGCTATTGCCTCTAGAAGTGATTTCTGGTTTTTTTGGAGTTTGAATCTCTGAAGTTGTAGAAAGAAAGAGGAGGGGTTTGAGTGTGAATTGAACTTTAATTGAAGCCCAAGTAAGTGTTCTGTCCCATTTCTTCCTTGACTCATCTCTTCTGCTGAGTTCTCCTTTAAGCGTATAAGACTACATCACACTATTACACCCTTAACGTAGTTCTACTTTTCAGAGCTTGAATCTCCGTAGCACTATGAAGAAGAAAGAGGGAAGAGAAACCAAATTGTGTTTTGTTGCAAGCCAGTAGGTCAGGTCATCAAGTTCACCCTTGCTGGCAGAACCATGGTGTTTGGTGAGAGAGAGAGAGTGCTAAGAGACCTCGAGTTAGGCATTAGTTACTGGATTATTTTCGTCTTTTTTTTTTCTTCTGTTTCCTTGTATCCTGGACCTTGTACATGGTTAAAGTAGCTTTATTATTGAGAAACAGTTTCTATTTTGCAGAGGTTTAAGAGACCTTGAGGATTAGAAAAATGTCTAGTTCTTCTTGTTGGTAATGGAACTTAGAAGTTCTCTCCTTCCTAAAATGGAATATCTGGATAAGTCTAGCAAGCTTGATTTATATGAGAATATTTAGCATAGTAGGTTACTAATATATGTAATGAGCCTCTCTCTTCCTCTCTCTCTCTCTCTCTCTCTTTCTCTCTCTCTCTCTCTCTCTGTCTCTCTCTCTTTCTGCCTCTCTGGATCTGTTGCTGCCTCTCTCTCCCTCCCTATATTTCTCATCTATGTAACTGCCTGCTTATAAGCATGTGCATATGTATGTATGTAAATTCATATGTATGTATTTGTGTGTATACATACACACATGCCTCTAGACCTAATACAAATAAGGTCTTGAGATAAAAATAAACCATACTTGGGAGTGGAAACCTGTGCTACTTGTGTGAATTTATTCTGTATGCAACATTATTTACTGACCTCTGGATTTCTCATATTATGTGACTTTTTCATATTTACATGTGAAATATATTTAATCTTTCCTTTTTGAGATCATATTATGCACATTTAAAAATTTTACAAACAAGTTAAAAAGTAAGCGCTTTGGGATTAATCTATTTTGTAGACTTACAATACAGGATATGCGATGGTAAACCTAAAGTAATTTGTATACATACACTCACTTAATAACTTGAAAGCTAATGTGACATGATGCCAGCCTTGAAGTCAGGAAAACTCACATTCAGATCCTCACTGATAAGGCTATAAGCTGTAGTTACCTACAGGGAAATGATGTTTCTGCATCAGGCATTGTTATAGTGATGAAAGGTCTAGACCTGACATCCCCATATTAAAATAATGACTAATTTACTTATAGACATGTATCTAGCCAATATGTACTCCTATTCCTGGCATCCAACACTATGGTTATGAAATTATATTTGGTATTCACAAAATGCTAGGAGTTCTTGGTGTACAATTTATGCCAGTTTTATTTTTGTAGCAGATTAGTTTAGTTAATTTAATACATTCTCATTTTGTTTTCTGATTTTTGTTTCATTTTCAGACTCATTTTCCAATTCTGCTCAACTGGCAAATTAACCTTAATTGTAAATGGCTGCATTACCTCTGCCTTGGGAGAGCAGTTCCTTACTACAGCTGGATATTTTAAATCTGTTATACAAATTGGCAGCAATCTATCTAGACTCTACTTTCCTTACTTAGTTTTGCCATATTAAAATTAAACGTAGTTAAGGAGTCTTTGCTTCCTGTTAAACTATATCTTTCTATACCACATTTCTTACACAGCCTAGCTTTCAAATATCTAAATTGGATTATTAATTCATTCTTATGACTCAGGAATAGAGTTTAAATTTATATGCAAATATCATAAATTCTAACAGTTTTAGTTATCTCATTTCTCAGAGAATGATTTCATATCATAGATACTGCATGTAATCCTTGAGAAAAAGAATGGCTTTCTAGAATTATTTTTCATTCTAGAAATGAGTGGAAATTTTAGGACAAATAGAATTTTATGCTGCGCATGACACCTATAGTCACCAACTTCATCCTACAAGTCCTCCCACCATTGACTTTCAAGTTCACAACATGAAATATCAAGATTCAGACAAGAAAATTTATCATACATCTATCTATTTTCAAAGCAGCAACCAAAGCACAATGCATTATTAATGATGATTAAAAATAGTATTTAAAGGAATAATCACATGATTTAAAGAAATTTTGAGATATAATTTTCCATCTATAAAAGAAACTAGTCTTTTTTTTCCCCAAAATCACCAGGGAAGTATACTCATTCCCCTCGCTGCCCCATTTAGCAAGCTTTACTTACAACTATTTTTCCTCAGAAAATTTCTTTTCTATATTTGTTTCTTTTATAAGGAGGCAATAGAGAACAGTATGCCTTTGACCCTTTAAGTAAAAACGTACAAAATTAAATCACTGCTGTGGCCTCTTGTTTGTTTTTTGTTTTTTTGTTTTTTGTTTTTTGTTTTTTGTTTTTTGTTTTTTTTACTAACTAGTTTCCTCTTTCATTTACCTGAAAATCAGTACTTTGGAAACACTTTCAGATTTTAATCTTATTTGGAGGGATAAAAGGCCTGTATCTTCTTGCCATCATATGGACAAAACAAAGAAGATAATACAATTGAACTTTAGCTTATAATTTTTGACCATCAGTAAGGAAAATAAATCTTTGTGGTACAGTGGGAAAATGGTGAACTTATTAAAATTCTCACTCTGATGTTTAAAATGTATGTGACCTTGACTTCAAAAATTACCCTTTTGGTCCTCAGTTTTCTTACCTTTAAAACAAAAGAGTTGGAGTAGATGGCCTCCCTTGTATCTTATAACTGTGATATTATGAAATGCCAATGTATGATAGCTGCTTTTTCACCACTATTAAGTTATTAATTCATCAAAATATGACGTACAACTTTTTATTTAATTTACACATCCAAAAAAGCCAAAAATAGCACATTGTCTTTGATGGGTCTACTGAACACATTTTGAAAACTATTTGCCACATATCATCTTTCTTGTATTGTAATCATAAGTTAAGTGACTTCCCCAAGGTCATATAGGTTATAAATGCCACAGTGAGGGTTAGAAGCATGATTTTCTCATTTCATAATTAAGGTTTTACCCATTAAAACATTTTATGTCCCTCAATCCTGAATTAACTTCAAATAATTCATTTTACATTGTTACACTTCAGAATATAAAGAAAACTTGCAGTTTTTAATTTTTTTTTTAATTCAGGAAGAAGGGACAAACATACAACTGAATCTTTTAGTAGCAACTTTTCCTAAAAGAGAATGAATTTATGTGGACAGAAAAATTTAGTTGTAAGTATTGATAATAGAGTAAGGAGATAGATGCCATCAATATTTTGGACAGGGATCTGAGTGTTTAGGTACATTTTATTCATATGTGATCCTACAGAATATTTTAATTCATCTATTGGCATTTACTAAGTATCTCCTGTGTGCTGTGTTATTCAACACATACTCTACGACAGGGCTAGGGAACCTGTGGCCTTGAGACCACATTTGACCTTTTAGGACCTCGGGTGGGACTTTTTGACCTAGTCCAAATTTTATAGAACAAATTCTTTTATTAAGGAGATTCATTCCATGAATTTAGATTAAAACAAACGGTTACACTTGAGGACCTAGAGGGTCACATGTGGCCTCAAGGCTATAGGTTCCTCATCCCTGGTCTTGTGAATGCCACAGAATTAGAGGCCAAGGATTCCTTGCTCTTAAAAATGGTGCTTTCTTATTTGGGACTTGATGTGAATATTAAAGACAATAACAGTAACCACAGTCAATCTAAAAAGGGCATAAAATGACATTAAAAAATCAAATTAAAAAATAATTTCCCAAAGTTTCCAAAATGAGGGGTTACAGAAGGAAAGAGAAGACTCGTTCACTTCTAGTGAAAATGAAAGCACAGAGTATAGAAATGCATAATCATAATCCTCCTTAGGAAAAAGATCATTATAAATTTTGTAATACCTCACTCATCTAGAAATCACTTATGTAAGAATCAAAATGCTGTAGAACAAAAACCATGCACTGAAAGGAGAGAAAGAAATGTGGGCAAAAAAAGTCCCTTATAAACTGAAACAAATATTCTAATATCCAGATATTAAAGCTAGTATTTTATTCAAGTGATAGAACCTTTGGCCCCCTACTCAAGACAAATTTTCTTTATTTTGAAGGAAATTCCAACAAGTTTTATGACAAGGATTTCCTGTTCACAGTAGATTAAAAAGTAGCAAAATTAAAGAGATCTCTTTTGATGAAGGACAAAAGGGCAAAAACCAGAAATTATATCTAACAGTCCAACAATGAGAGAGAATAAAGTCATTTAAAAATAAAAAAGTTATTTTTTTAAATCCCAAAATGGTAGCAATAAAGGTCATCTACTTTGATCTCTTTTAGATGAGGAAACTGAAGCCCCACATCAGTAACTGACATGATCATAGTCACATCACAAGTTAGTAAAGGTCAAAGTCAAAACTCAAATGAAAGGTATTTTTCCCCCTCCAAGCTCAGCATCTATTATATATAAGCAAAAAAAGATGACAGGCTGTGCTCATTTATTTTAGGGGTAAATAACCTTATCCACTCCAATAATCAGTAATAATATTACTGTATTGCCGTATAAGAGAGTAAATGTTACTAGTGAACTTCAGAATAGTAAAATGCATAAGAGGGTTTCAGTTCCAACTTGTTCCTTAAAATAGCTTCTTCCCCCACATGTCTTACAAATGGGCAGCCAGGAGGATCAAAGACAAGGTGGCAGAATAGAGAAGACACTATAGCTGAACTCTCCAAACATTCCTTTCCAAACTTCTTTACAACGATGCTTCCAATCAAATTCTGGAGAGACAGAAAGTGTAAAAAGTTAATGTGAAACATTTGTTTTCTTCCATCCCATGGCAACATAGGATGTTGGAAGGAGAGTTCTATGATACTGGGGTGGGTTTTGACCTGGCGCCCTTATGTCAGCAACCGCAATGGTGACAATAGTAGTATTTGAAAACTAGAATAGACTTACATGTAAGTAGATAGTCCTTCTAAAACATGGTTGGATAACTATTTCTCAAGGACATAGTAGAAAGAATTTCTCCTTAACTTGGAGTTCTACTAAGGTCCCAGCTATGAAATTTCATGATTTTTTTCATTATAGGGCATATGGAAATGAACAATAACTTTTCCAAGCTAAAAGCAAAAGCAGGCAACAGAAGAAACAGGATAATGATGAGCTATCCCTACCTAATTCATATAATCAATATATCAAATATAATCAATTTCTAGTAGGGAAATCTGCTAGAATTACTCCTTATGACCAATATAATTCAAAGCCAAGGTAGCATGCGATAAATGTCACCTGCACTAGAAAACATTCATGTGGATGTTGCGGGGCAGAGCCAAGATGGCAGAGTAGAAAGACACACATACACATAGCTCCGAACCCACAACCCACAGAACAGCTGCAGGGGAGCAACTCACGGTGAATTCTGCACCCAGAGGTCATGGAATATTGGAGCGAGGGAGATTTCTGTTCCGGAGAGACCTGCAAACCTCTCGCGGGGGGTCCTTCCTGCTGCGAACTGGGCGCGGGGACTGGGAGCAAAGGCCAGCCCTGCAGCGGCCGCGGCACTGAGAGGAAAAGATCCGAGCGGGCTTTGGGGACGGGATCTCCAGCAGCCACGCGGGTCCCTCCACCCACAGAGGGACCTGCAAACCTCTTGCAAAAGGTCGGTCGAGCTGCAGACGCGGAGCCCAGCCCAGCCCAGACCTGCTGCGACCACAGCACCAAAAGAAACAGACCCGAGCAGGCTTCAGGGACAGGATCTCCAGCAGCCACACAAGTCCCGCCACCCACAGGTGACGGGGGTCGGTGAGAGAGTCTCTTTGGCAGGTCGAGAGGCAGCCCTGCCCCAACCTGACCACCTGAACTTAATTCTCACACTGAATAGCAGCCCTGCCCCCGCCAAAAGCCCTAAGGCGGGAAGCAGCATTTGAATCTCAGTCCCCAAATGCTGGCTGGGAGGACCAGGAGGCGAGGTGGGTGTGAGGAGAATATTCAGAGGTCAAGTCACTGGCTGGGGAAAATGCCCAGAAAAGAGAAAAGAAATAAGACTATTGAAGGCTACTTTCTTGGAGAACAGACATTTCCTCCCTTCCTCTCTGACGAGGAAGAACAATGCTTACCATGAAGCAAAGACACAGAAATCAAGGCTTCTGTGTCCCAGCCCACCCAATGGGCTCAGGCCATGGAAGAGCTCAAAAAGAATTTTGAAAATCAAGTTAGAGAGGTGGAGGAAAAACTGGGAAGAGAAATGAGAGGGATGAAAGAAAAGCATGAACAGCAGATCAGCTCCCTGCTAAAGGAGACCCAAAAAAATGTTGAAGAAATTAACACCTTAAAAACTAGCCTAACTCAATTGGCAAAAGAGGTTCAAAAAGCCAATGAAGAGAAGAATGCTTTCAAAAGCAGAATTAGCCAGATGGAAAAGGAGATTCAAAAGCTCACTGAAGAAAATAGTTCTTTCAAAACTAGAATGGTACAGATGGACACTAAGGACTTTGTGAGAAAGACACATATCAGAGAACATAGTGAGAAGATTGGAAAAATGGAAGATAATGTGAAATATCTTATTGGAAAATCAACTGACCTGGAAAATAGATTCAGGAGAAACAATGTAAAAATTTTGGGACTACCTGAAAACCATGATCAAAAGAAGAGCCTAGACATCATCTTCCATGAAATTATCAAGGAAAACTGCCCTGAGATTCTAGAACCAGAGGGCAAAATAAATATTCAAGGAATCCACAGAACACCGCATGAAAGAGATCCAAAAAGAGAAACTCCTAGGAACATTGTGGCCAAATTCCAGAATTCCCAGGTGAAAGAGAAAATTTTGCAAGCAGCTAGAAAGAAACAATTCAAGTATTGTGGAAATACAATCAGGATAACACAAGATCTAGCACCCTCTACATTAAGGGATCGAAGGGAATGGAATAGGATATTCCAGAAGTCAAAGGAACTAGGTCTAAAACCAAGAATCACCTACCCAGCAAAACTGAGTATAATACTTCAGGAGAAAAAATGGTCTTTCAATGAAATAGAGGATTTTCAAATTTTATTGATGAAAAGACCAGAGCTGAAAAGAAAATTTGACTTTCAAACACAAGAATGAAGAGAACCATGAAAAGGTGAACAGCAAAGAGAAGTCATAAGGGACCTACTAAAGTTGAACTGTTTACATTCCTACATGGAAAGACAATATTTGTAACTCTTGAAACATTTCAGTATCTGGGCACTGGGTGGGAGTACACACACACACATGCACACACGCACACATACATAGAGACAGAGTGCACAGAGTGAATTGAAGAGGATGGGATCATATCTTAAAAAAAAATGAAATCAAGCAGTTAGAGAGAAATATTGGGAGGAGAAAGGGAGAAATTGAATGGGGCAAATTATCTCTCATAAAAGAGGCAAGCAAAAGACTTATTAGTGGAGGGATAAAGAGGGGAGGTGAGAGAAAAACATGAAGTCTACTCTCATCACATTCCACTAAAGGAAAGAATAAAATGCACACTCATTTTGATAGGAAAACCTCTCTCACAATACAGGAGAGTGGGAGACAAGGGCACAAGCAGGGTGTGGGAGAGGATGGAGGGGAGGGCATGGGGAGGAGAATGCAATCCGAGGTCGACACTCATGGGGAGGGAAAGGATCATAAGAGAATTGAAGTAATGGGGGACAGGATAGGATGGAGGGAAATATAGTTAGTCCTATACAACACAACTATTATGGAAATCATTTGCAAAACTACACAGATATGGCCTTTATTGAATTGTTTGCCTTCCAAAGGGAAGGGGTGGGGAGGGAGGTAGGTAAAGAAGTTGGAACTCAAAGTGTTAGGATCAATTGTAATGTTCTTACCACTAGGAAAGAAGAAATACAGGTTAAGGGGTAAAGAAAGCTATCTGGCCCTACAACACAAAAGAGAAGACGGAGACAAGGGCAGAGAGGGAGGATAGAAGAGTGAGCAGATTGGTCACAGGGGCAGTTAGAGTGCTTGGGTTTGGGGGGGGAGAGGATAAAGGGGGAGAAAATTTGTAACCCAAAATTTTGTGAAAATAAATGTCAAAAGTTAAATAAAAAAAAAAATAAAAAAAAAAGAAGATATCATTGAAGTAAAGTGTTTTAAGCTGCCACTGATTATCATTAAGTTTCTTATGGCATCTCTACAGCCTAAAGGATTTCCTGAAAAATAGAACTCCAAAAAATAAACCTTAGGAATTTTATCATATAAGTTGGACTGAGTCATGAGGAACAAGTGCTACAAAATATGATTAGACTCATATTAGGTTTTATACAGTCACTGACAGGTCTTTGATTTCTGTTATTTACAAAATACCTTTATACTAATAACTTTATTATTAATGATGAGTAATTTTAGGTCTAAAGGTATTATATATATATATATATATATATATATATATATATATATATATATATGTGCGTGTGTGTGTGTGTGTGTGTACGTGTGTGTGTGTCTGAGTGTGTGTGTGCGAGTGTGTGTATGTTTGTTTGTGTATGCCATAAATTAAACAACTACCAGAAACAATTACTTAAAAACTCAATATAATCTTTTTTATCTTTTACGGTTAATTTCTTATATGTAAGTGCAACTTGTATGTTCAAATAAAAAATATTTCATAATTATTCATATTAATGATGAAAGTATTAGTAGTAGTTATTGTAGTAGTAGTAGGAAGAGGAGGAGGAGGAGGAGAAGTAACAGTAACAATAAGGATAGAAAGCAAACACTTTATTTCATTTATATGATGAAATTTCATTTAAAGAAACTTATCATATCAAGGTCGGGGGACACTTTCTCTATTAATGTATAATCATACTTAGTTCAACTTTTATGTTTAAAGAGATCCCTGTAGAAGTATAAGGTTAAAGTAATTGTCAAAAGTCAAATACCTGCTACAGCATTAGAGGTATGACCTAAATCCAGACCTTCCAAGCTTCCAAGCTGATGCTCTGTTACTTTTACCATGGTATCTCCATTCAATGCAGCCTCCATGTAGCTGCCAAAGTGATTCTGATTAAGTGTTAAGTTTGACTCTATCTCCCCTCCTGCACCACAGTTTAATGAGTTCCAGTGACTTTCTATTATCTCCAGGATCAAATGTAAAGTTTTCTGTTTGACCTTTACCACTCCTCATAACCAATGCCTTCATACTTCTTTCTCTGCTATCCTCTAATTTACCCTCCTTGACTCAGTCTATGATCTAGCAAAACTGGAGATCTTTGAATATGGCACTCTATCTTCTAGTCTCCATATCTTTGCAGTTTCTATGCCCCCATTCTTCACATTCTGCTTCATCATCTCTGACTCTTAGGTTCCCTGGATTCTTTCAAGCCTTAGCTCAAACCCCACCTTCTGTAGAAAGTCTTTCTCAGTTTTCCCAACTGATAATGATTCTGAATTTAGATTACCTTTCCTCTACTCTATTGTAGATTTTTGGATATCTGATTATTTGTAAGTCATCACCCCCTATTAGAATGCAAGGTCTCTGAGTGAAAGAATTTCTGTTGTTTTCATTGTTGGTACCTTTATAACACAGACATATAACATGTATCCTGGAGCATATTAAGTGCTTAATAGTTTCTTGTGAACTGACTGGATCAATAATAAAAATAACAAATACCAGCAAATTACTTTATAAACATCATTCTAAGATGTATATTTGTTAATGATATTCCCACTTCTGACTTCATTTTAAAATTTTACTTATTTCTTCATTTTTAGCATTCTTTTTTTTTTAACTTTGAGTTCCAAATTCTCTCCTTTCCTCCCACTACTCCCTCATCAACTGAGAAGGCAAGGAATATCATATTAATTATGCATGTGAAGTTATGTAAGACTTATTTCCATATTAGCCAAGTTGTTAGAAAAGCAATAAAGAGAAGGAAACATCAAGAAAATGAAAATAGAATGCTTTATCTGCAATCAGAGTACTTCAGATCTCTTTCCAGAGGTGGAACACATTTTCCGCCCTGGGGCTTATGGAATCATCTTGGATCGTTGTCTTGATCAGAGTAGTTAAGTTTCTCATAGTCTATCATCATTACTATATTGTTGTTACTATGTACATTATCCTCCTATTTCTACTCACTTCACTTTGCATTCGTTCATACAAGTCTTTCCAGGTTTTCTGAGATCATCCTGCTTATAATTTCTCAAAGCATAATAGTATTCAATCACAATCATACATCACAACTTGTTCAGTCATTAACCAATTATTGGGCATCTCCTCAATTTCCCATTCTCTTGCCATCTGCAAAAAGAGTAGCTACAAAGATTTTTATAAGTAGCTATATTTTTGTATATGTAGATCTCTTTACTTTTTTTTTAATCTCCTGTGATACAGTCCTAATTCTGGTATTGCTGGGTCAAAGGATAGGCACAGTTTTATGACCCTTTGAGCATAGCTCCAAATTGCCATGCAGAGTCATTGGATAAGTTAACAACCACCAATAATTCATTAATGACCCTATTTTTTCACATAGCCTCCAGCATTTTTTCCTTTTCTTTCCTATTATGTTACCTAACTTGATAGATAGGAAGTGATATTTCAGACTGTTTTACATTTCACTTATTTAATCAATACCAATTTAGAGCAGTTTCATATTGTATTGATGGCTTTGTTTCATATTGTATTGAAGGCTTTGTTTTCTTCTTTTGAAATCTACCTGTTTTACCCTTTCTTATTTATCATTTGAAGAATGGCTCATTTTTTTTTTTTATTAATTTTGCTCTGTTCCCTATATAATTAAGGAATGAGGGCTTTTCCATCAGAGAAATTTGCTGTAATTCCCCCCACACTTTCTTGGTTTCCTTCTGATTTTGGCTGCATTATATTTGTTTGTGCAAAAAATTTTCTCACTCCATGGAATCAAAATTATCCATTTTACTTTCTCTGATCCTCTTTGGTTCTTGTTTGGTCGTAAAAATTTTCCTTGTACATATATCTGACAGGTAATATTTTCCATGCACTCTAATTTGCTTCTGATATGAGCTTTGATGTCTAAATTCTTTAACCATTTTGACTTCAACTTTATATAAAGTGTGAAATGCTGGTTTCTGCCTAGTTTCTATCAAACTCCTCTCCTGTTTTCCCAGCAGTTTTTGTCGACTGGGGAATTCTTGTCCCAAAAGTTTGGATCTTTGTGTTTACCAAACACTAGATTACTATGGTCATTCAATACTGTGTTGTGTACTTAATATATTCTTCTAATCAACTACTTTATTTTTTAGTCAGTACTATATTGTTTTGGTGGTTATTGCTATGTAATATAGTTTGAAAGGTGCTGGTACAACTAGGCCACCTTCTTTCATTTACCTTTCAATTGATTCTTTGGATATTCTTGACTTTTTTTCTTTCAGATTAATTTTTTTTTTTGCTTTATCTAGCACTATAAAATAATTCTTTGGTGTTTGATTCATATGGTATCAAATAAATAAACTGTTTTGGGTAATACTGACATTTTTATATCAATTTGGCCTACCCATGAGTAATTAATATTTTTTCCAATTTTTTAGATCTGTTTTTATTTGCATGAAAAGTGTTTTGTAACCGTGTTCATATAATTGCTGGGTTTGTCTTGGTTGCTAAATTCACAAGCATTTTATGTTGTCTATAGTTATTTTAAGTGGAATGAATCTTCCTCTCTTCCTGCTGTTTGGTTGGAAATAAATAGAAATCCTGATGAGTTGTTAAATTTGTTAGTTATTTCAGCTAATTTTTAGTTGGTTTCTTAGGATTCTCTAAATATACTGTCATACTGACATTCACAATCACAATGATATAATGTGCATTTCCCTCTGTCTAGTTTTCTTCGTAACTTTCACTTTTTTTCTTTTTAAATTTTTATTTTTCAATCATTGAAAAGTTGATGTAGAAAAAAGAATCCCTTTCAGCCTCTTCCCCACCAACTGAAAGGGTCAACTATATAGTACCCGTTATATATGTTAAGGAGTGCAAAACATATTTCTATTATAATCACTTTTCAAGAATCAAATTATCACTGAGACTAATTTATTAGTATATGTATTCCTTAGACTGGTAGATCATAGAAAAACACAGGTTTTTTTTTAATATTCTGGGTATTAACCCATAATATTTTTATTTGATGTTATTTTATGATATATGCAATATGTCTACAAAGAAGGTAAAGGCTGGAAAGTGAAATCAACTAGAAATCAGTGATGAAGTGCTTCTGCGTACCAGATTATCACCCTGTGTAAACTTGAAGATTCAATTTGAAATAAGTTTTTGTAACATAGTAAGTACTTAATAAATGCTTAGTGAATTGCCTTGACACATCTTAACTTTCAAAATATTTGGAAAACAACAAGAGGAGGTCATTATCTTTCTATTTCTTTGGTACCTGTTACCCCTAGGCTCAGTGTATTATATACAAGATACCCTTTATAAGTAGAGAAATGCAATTCCTCATCTCCATCACTTAGTGTTCTTCAATACACATCTCACATGTCACTTCCTTTGCTAAACCTTTCTTGGTTTATACTGACTTCCTCTTCAAATTACTTTGTGTTTATTTATTTATTTGCTCACACATTGTACACCTCTTGAAGCATAAGAATTGTCAATTTTTAATCGTATCTAGGAGTCCTGAGAAACTAGTTTAGGACCTTACACATAGTATCAACTCAATCGCCACTTGTGAAATTGGATTGGATATAATTTATTTGTAATTCCATTGATTTGGGAAGATGATTTGAGGTTATGTTATTGTAAAAAGTGGGAATGTAAAAACATTCAGAAGAAGAGATGTGAAAAATTGGAGAGAAGGAAGAAAATAGTAATGAAGTAGTACAGTATAGTCAGATGAAGCAAAGTCAGTACAATCAGATGAAACAAAGAATGAAAGAAGTTGTGTTGTGATAGTAAAAGTACTAGGTCTGGAGTCAGAGAACTTGAGTTTAAATGTTACATCTGGCACATACTACCTATGGAACCTTTCTCAAGCCACTTATTCCTGGGTCTTAACTTGTTTATCTACAAAATGAGGGGGTTGATTCAGATGGCCTCTGAATTCTACATCTTTGACCCAATGACATCATGACTTGAAGCTGATCTTCAAACAGTAGGAAAAAATAACTACGGGTTATAATTTTGGAATTATTCTTTTCAAAGTCATGGACAGAGCAACCACTGTTTTTCCCTTCCCAGTTAACTATTGCTTCCATCAAGTGGCAAGAATAGAGGTAAATAGTAAAATAGGGAAGCAATTGAGGTTAGTGGTCACCAAGACAAAAATAGATGTGATGTGGTACAGGATTCAGAGCATAATGCTTCCCCATTTAATAGACTGAATACATGAGCTATAGATAAGATAATTAAAAAATTGCCCTATAATTCCTAAGACCAATTTAGATAAAAGGAATCACAGGGTCTCCAATACAGATGGAACTAAGAAACATGAAAGGTTCATGGAAGAAATTCATAAGTCAGTCTTGACTGTATTTCATTAGAGTTGATAATGGGAGAGACAACATCTCTCATAGACAGAAGAATAGGTGGAGAAAGGAAATTTAAAGAAATGTGAATAACTATGCACCATGTAAATGTAGATAATGGATATATTGCTAATTCATTTCATGTTATTTATAGGCCATTTTAAAAATCAAGAATGAATGCCCAGCAGCCATTTCCTGGTCTCATAATAAGGTTAATTTGACCTTTCAAGTTAGACACATGAGGAATAGTGAAGGATGTAGGAGGGGTAAAATGAGATTCTTTAAATAGCATTGAAATTAGATTCCTAAAACATAAATTAAAATCTCAATTACATTATTTACTATCTGTGTGATACTGGCAGAAATTAGTTTACATCTGTGGGCTTCAATGTCTTCATTTGCAAAATGAGAAGTAGAAAAGGTGTACTTTCTGCTTCCAAGGGTTAATATAAGTTGATGTATTAGAATTGGAGTCAGAAAGACTGGCATTTAAATACTGCCTCAGACACTGCATCCTGGGTGTATCATTTATCCTCTGTCCAAAGTTTGATCATCTGTAAAATGGGGTTAGAATTGATTCTTAAGTTCTTTGCTGTGAAATTCTATGATTTTATGAATATGTTATGGGAAATTCATCCATTCTTATTATAGTCATAAAATTATAATCATGTAATAATGAAATCTCAGTTGAAAGGGTTTTGAGAGGTCATATAGTCTGACAGTCATTTAAACTAGCTATGGTAAACTCTAATAGAAATGGGGCCCGCTAATTCATACAGAATTCTTTGTAAGATCCCTTTAGGCTCCATAATTACTTGTAAAACTACATATTAACACAACTTATGTTCTCTTGTATTTTGTTTATTTAAATATTTCCCAATTACATCTTTTCCAGGCTCTACTCACTCAAGAGACTTGTGGATCATAAGGCAAATCATGGGTCACATGATTGAAATTTCTGATACAAAATGTGTTGTGTAAGGAGAGAGAGAGAGGTAGGAGATGGGAGAAATGAGGCATCCATACAACAGATTCTCAATATAAAGAAATAGAACTGGAATAGAATTCAAAATTACAGCAGATATTGAAGCATAATATTAGAATACGGCAAAAAGATGATTTGCTTCTGACATCCTGTGGACTTGGTCATTTTTGATTTCTGTAAATGGAACTGTTGCTCATTTTGTCATTTAATCTTTCAAATTATCCCCAAGTATTCAAAACCAATATTTCATTATAATTCAAAATTGCATTTTAATCCCTATGATTATTGTTTTATCTAAAGACTAAAAAGCCATCTGCTTAAATATATTGTTTTAACCTCAAGATATTTTCAAGAATTATTTGACGTTTTATTTAGTGAAATAAAATACAGCAACAATGAAAATCTTTTATTGATCTCAAACTCTTCCTTTTGGCATATCCCTAGATATGTCTGAAGAGCCTTATCCAGTTAAAAGTCTCAAAGAAGATGTGTTGCCTCTACTAATCCTTGCTACCCACTGGGTCTGTGTACAATTAACTATTTTTCCTAGAATAAATGAAATTCTCTAGGTTGTTGGTTATGCAAGACTGGAGAAAGTAAGGTCATTAAAGATAACCAACTGCTTCTTTTTATTTTTTTGTGGGTAGGGGGCCTGATGTCCAGCTTTAAGTCTAGGCTGGATTAAATGCCTTAAGCATAATTTCATGAACAGAGCAAATCAACAATTCTCATAAGGACAGAAATAAAATTCAGAAGCATAAATGAACAGCTGGGGTGTCCACACATTTTCGCAACCTCATAGCTCTTGAGCTTCACTAGGCTAAAAGTGAGGAACTGTAAATCAAGATTCTGCACCATTGGCTTTCTGTGAATTCCAGTAAGGGAGTTCACAGGACTGTTCAGAGACAGTGCTTAATTGGCTCCAGGAACAGAGGTTCAAGATCACACATGGAGGCCAAATGCTTTGTCAAATGTCAGGAAGGATTTTCTGTTCTTAGAATATTAAAAGACAGGTCTTTATCATTACAAGGCAGGATAGACTGAAATGTCACCTTTGCCCCAAGACATATTGTTTTACCCATGTGGAATACATTGATCACATGTTCTTCCTTCATAAATTGAATTATACAGCTGCAAAGATTTATGGGCATGGATGGGATGCAGTGTTACAAATCAACACAGAGCTATAAAATAATTATTAGGGGTTCTTATAAAATTTTGAAACATTATTTACATAATATATTTAATTAAATTTGTACATACGTATTTAAATTTAAAATAAATATTTTAAGTTAAGCCTCTGAGTTCACTGAAGTATGGAAACCTGAATGAGGAAACTACTTCTACTGATCTAGAAATATAAGTGCTCTTCAACTTACTGTATTAGGGGATTATCTAGGAGCACTGAGAAATTAAATTACTTATCCAGGGTCATAAGACTGTGCATCTCAGAAGCAGGTCTTGAGCAAGATCATCTTGAGTTTCAGTCCAGCTGATTTTCCTGTCAAATTGACTCAGTGTTTTGATAGCATGTAGTTAATATATGATGATGATGATCGTGATGATGACGACAATGACGATGATGATGATGGCTAGTATTGTCTGATTGTCACTTTGGCCCAGTGATGCAAGTAGGTGCTATTATTATCCTCACTTTACAAATAAAAAATGATGCTAAGAAAAATTAAATAATTTCTTCAGTCACACATCGAATAAGTGTCTGAAGAAGGTTTTGAACTGAGATCTTCTTCCTTCCAGGCTTAGAACTGTATCATCCATCTTCCTCAAGTGTGCCCAGCCTTGAATTCATATTTCATAGCTAGCCTTGAATTCATATTTCAATTGAATCATCATCATTTCCATAATAATAACAATGGTGTGCTATTCTGATGTTGCTCATTTCAGCATATTGAGTAGACCCTGAGTTTTTAATGAATATGCCACAGAAATCACAAGCTCTAGTAAATTCAAAGCTGAAAAAGTTTCCAGTGGTGGCCTGGGAAGAGACTGTATTTATCATCATGGGACCATGATGACAAACTAAGTTTGTCACTACAGTTTTCTTTATGTACATCATCTTATCTGCCTCCTATATTCTGTATCCACCAGTTCATAATGAGATAGCGTAGGTATTCTGATAAGGAAACTGGCACGCAGAGAGATTGAGATTTTTGCCCAAGACCACACAGCTAGTTCAGTGATTGCACTGGGGTTCTTTCTCAGGCATTCTTACCTTTCTCTTACCTTATAACATATTGCCAAAAACAAAACTAGTTCAGGAATGAATTAGTCAAAAATAACTGAAGAACTAGGCAACTAGGTAGCTCAGTGCCAGGCCTGGAGTCAGGGAGACTTATTTTCATGAGTTGAAATTTAGTCTTACACACTCACTGTGTGATCCTGGGTGAGTCACTTAACCCTGTTTGCCTCAGTTTCCTCATATATAAAATGAGTTGGAGAAGGAAAGACCCCAAAAAGGGCCACAAAATGTCACATACTAAAAATAACTGAAAAACTAAGACTAACGGACTACAATGTGTGAAATATAAGCTGTTAATGTTCCCTCCTATAACTTTAACTTTTCCAGTAGGCACAACTCCAGAATATGCATTTCTACATATGAGGAATTTTACCCAAAACAAAACCCCCAAAAAACAAAACCTCAATACTTGTAAATATATCTTGATTTATTTGACATGAGGGGTAGATATGTGAGCACTCTCCCAAAAGCTTAAAGCTATCTAAACAAGTTTGAATCCAGTTCACCAAAGAGAGATTGGCGGAATAGCTCAAATTGATAAGAAAGAGATGCACCTTCCAGATGATTTGATTCAGCTGATTAGGGGACTTGTTGCTCCATCCCACATTTCAGGCCTATGTAGATTTCAGTGAAAACAGGCAACTCTGATTCTTCAAGAGGCTGACATCCATACTTCCTGGATGACTTTCTGTGTCTCTGGCTCCCTTATGGGTGAAAGAGCTGCTGACTTCTTGGGATTACAGCTATGTCAATGCATTTGAAATTAATGAGCCATGTCACAGTCAGGCCATTTATTTTGAACACTGAACAATCCATATAGGTTGATATACGATCATTTCAGCTGTGGTGATAGGTATCCTTTGTAAAGAGGGCTGAAATGCAGCTTACTCTCCATATATCAACAATGTCTGCTGGTGAGTAAGGTGAGAAGGGAAGAGGGAAGACAAGTAAAAAAGTAAATGATAGAGATATTTTAAATTTGTTTTCTAGACACATCTTCCTCAGAAAATGCCTTCATTAATCAGGCATGTCATATGTAGGAAAGAGAAACAGAATTTTTGAATTAGAAGAGACCTAAAAGATAATTCATTTCAATACTTCAATTTTGCAAATGAAGAAACTGAGTTCTAGAGCTTTGTAGCTTGTCAGAGGTCGTCCTATTATTTAATTAGAAAACTAAGACTAAAACTCAGTTATTCCACTTCAATGATCAGTGATTTTACAATTGTTCCTAGTATTTCCTGCATCTTAACCCAAAGGGACAAGTAGAGAGATGGTGTAGATACATCAGCTGTTTAAGGAAAGAAAAAGTAGTGGTATCTTTCTGGTTTCTTACCACCTTTCTCTAGATGTTGAGTTTTTATTTTACTATCATGCTTTCTTAGATTAAATGTCAGAAGGGTTAGGACTCTAAGTTACAATGAAGTTAGACATCTTGAAGCATACATAATGCTACGGTATATAGAATGCCTCAATACAAAGGAGTTCAGAGAAGCTAGGTTGCTGACACTGGAAAAATGAAAGTTCTAAGTATGATAAATACAGGCAAAGCTCACAAAAGAAATAAAGATAGTTGGTTGCAAAAAGAAAGTTAGGTGTTGAAACCAGTTAAAGACCAGGATTTTAAACAAGAACCACAGATCTCTATAAGCAAAATCAATAAGTAGATATCTAAAAGGAAATTCATTTACAGAAGGGATTGGTTAATTTCTTTTCTTGGTTTATTTTGTGCCCTCAATATTGTATACTCAAGGTGGTTATTAAATTACTTGAAAAGGATCTGAAACAAAAGAGATCATTTTACCTGAAGGTGAAATAAAACTATTTGATAAATTCACTAATTCAGTTAATTCAAGAACCATGTAAGTGCCTATTGTGTCCTAGTCACTGAGGTTACATAAAAGTTTTTTTATCACTGTTCTTAGACTCCAGTATCTCCCATTATCCCCAGGAGAAAACATAATATCCTCTTTTTTAACAAAATCCCATAATAAACTGTTCTTCTAAACTTTCTGGTCTTTATATACCTTATTCCTTTCTGTGTTTTCTGTGATCTGCTGATGTTGGTCTCCTTCCTGTTCCTTGCCCAAGACACTTCTTCTCTCAAATCAGAATATTTGCACTGGATATTGCCTGCTACTCCAACCACCAACTCCTCTTGTTAATATCTCCTTTCTCATTTCCATCTCTTAGCTTCCTTAGCTTCCTTCAAGTCTTAACTAAACTCCTACATTTGCAAGAAGCCTTTTACATTCTTTAATCTTAATACATGTCTTCTGAGACACTCTTTCCCCAACTTATCATTCATATCTCTTAGTTGTTTGCATGTCATTTCTCCCAATAAACTATGAATTTCTCAAGATTAGTGACCAGTTTTTGTTATTATTGATACATTGGTGTTTTGTTTTGTTTTTGCTTTTCTTTCTATCTCAAGCACTTAACACAGTATTTGGCACAATGAGGTTTGACTGTCCTCATGGAGCTTATTAAGGAATTATGCAAATAGATTATGAAATGGAGATACTAATAATAATAACAAAAGCAAAAATTATGATAGCTATCATTTATATGTGTAGTGTATAGTTTACAAAGTGATATATCTGATAGATATATAAATGATAAATTGTTGTTCATTCTTTGTACACTACGAAGATCAATGACAACATGGTGTTGGTGTCAAGGTACAGTGTATTTGACTGTGGCTGATCACTCTAATATGAGTTCAGAAAGCTCTACCACATATTTTGCACAAATAGTTTGAAAATTTGGGATTGAGATGTCTCTATATTTGCACATCTCATGTTTCCATTGCTCATAGAGCACAGAACCTTCTTTGATGCAGACATACCATGCTGGGTGGACATCTGCCAGCACCTTCCATGTCTCACAATCATTTCTTGATTTCTCATAAAGTCTTTAGATTCCTTTTGCTCCATTCTAATTTTCAAGGAATTATTTTCTTCAGTGAACCTCCTTTTCCATTTGGTCAATTCTGCTTTTTAAGGCATTGTTCTCCTTATTGGCTCTTTGGAACCCTTTTGCCATTTGGCCTAGTCTGTTTTTAAGGTGTTGTTTTCTTCAATATTTTTTGTTAGTTTCCTTTACCAGGCTGCTGACTCATTTTTAATGATTTTGCATCACTCTTATTTCTCTT